>NW_023494377.1:9977288-10125084 GCF_011100635.1 Trichosurus vulpecula
GAGAAATCCCCATCCTCACAAGAACCCTGTGTGGTGGGTCCTACAGACATTTTTCTTCTCATTTGACGGAAGTGGAAACTGAGGCTGAGAAGCAGCTTGCCCAAGTTGGTAGCTGGGCTAAGACTTAAAACCAGGTCTTTTAAGTCCAACCAAGTACAGTGCTCTCTTCACTACATCCCAACTGCCCCATCCATGCTCTAGGGACATCATTTGGCTTTAGGAGACACCCCAATCCTCCCTTTCCCCCAGTATTGGAGCAGAAACAAGGCAAGTGTTACTGACTGTGAGGGTTCCTTGGGGGGGAGGGGCATCCCCCACTGGTCTACAGCAAATAGAATGTAAGCTCCCTGAGAGCAGGGGTTATCTCGCTTTTGTATTTGTGTTTCCAGTGCCTGGCACGTGGTAGGTGCTCAATAAATGTTTATTGATTGACTGATTGGTTGATTGAAGGGCGGCAGCGACCCTCCATTGAGGCCCTGTCCCCCACCCACCCACCCAAGTGCCCAGGCCTGGGGCCAGAAGGGGTCACCTCTCTTTGAGAACAACCCCGGCCCCTTTTTTAGAGGCAGCAGGGTACAGTGACAAAGAGCATTGGATTTGAAGTCAGACGTCCTGGGTTCAAGTCTTGGTTTTGCTGTGTACTAGCTGTGTGACATTGAATAAGTCACTAACCGCTCGATTTCCCTACCTTTCAAAATGCGGCTTGGGCTAGACTACATCCTGTATGGTTTCTTCTAACTCTAAAACTGTCTGATCAATATGCAGCCTGCAGGAAGCCATGCAGGTCGCCAGAGGCCGTGTGGGCCTCTGGTGTTCTCATCTCATTGCCCAGAGTCCCAATGGCCAGGTCTGTCCACCCTCCCCCACCTGCTCGGCTGTTCCCCTTGGCCTCACTGCCTTCTGTCTCCTTCCACTTTATGGATCAGCTCCGGGGGGCCTTTTGTACTGCTTCCTCTCCTTCCCCTTCATTTGTTTCAGGCATCCAGGACATGACCTACCCTCCCTTCAATCAATGGCAATGTTCCCTCTGGTTTGATCTGGACTTGTTTTTCCCAAGATGCTCCCAGGGGGCCTCTTCTCCAGAGCTGGTGAATGAGTCCGAGTCACGGTCTGCTGGTTTTGAACTCACATGGCTTTCCCCCCGCCCAGTTTGTTTGTTTGTTCCTCTTCTCCAAACCTGGTGTTTCTCGGCTTCTCTTTTTTGGAATCGGTCGGTTTTCCCCCCTTTTTTCCACAGCTGCCCCCAACCTTTTCAGTACATTCTTGGGGTCCAAAGGACATCTACTGCTGCAGTTTGGGGATCTTATATTTTTGAGTCAGAAGGGGCCTTACCGGCCATCCTGTCTAACTCTCTGATTTTACAGATAAGGATACTGAGTCCCGTGGCTTCAGTGACTTGCCAAAGGTCACACAGGTAGAAAGTGCCCAGTAGGATTTTAGCCCAGGTTCTTAGACTCCAAAGCCAGTGACCTCTCCACTTTGCCGTGCTGATACTTACTTCTCTAGCCCCCTAAGATCCACAAAACACCTCTCTCACCACGAGCTTATGGGGTCTAGAGTACAAACATTCTTTCCATTTTGCAGATGAAGACACTGGAGCTCAACAGTGCAGTGACCTGGCCAGGGTCCAATAAGGAATGAAGCTGGGATGAGGACCCAGGATGCATTCATTACTCAAGCCAAGGCTGAGATTCATTAAAATAATAATAATTTCAACCTCTCTAGTGTTTTAGTACTGTCCTCAAATTCACTGATGAACCAATCACCTCCCTGCCATCCCCTCCCCCTGCCCCCAAGAAGAAAGGAAATGTCTGGGAAGGAGAAAAGGAAGTATCAGCCTCTCCCACGTTGCTAGGGTGGGGAGGGGGTGGGACCTATAGCATTCATTCATTCATCCATTCATTCATTCAGTCATGCATGCATTCATTCATTCATTCATTCATTCATCCAAGAGCACCTAGTATGGCTCTGAAGGGGTATGCAAAGATGAAAAAACAAACAGCTCTACTTCTAGGTAAGATAACCCCAAGCAACAGTAACATTATGGGCTGTGTTCATGAGAATAATTACCATTTCTAGAATACTTTCAAGTTTAAAACACTTGCCTCAACCCCTCCAGGAGGTAGATAAAGCAAGACTTAGTCACCTCAGAGAAGTTGAACTACTTTGCCAGGCTCATCCAGCTGGCATTCACACCCAGATGCCCAGTACTGCTGCTACTGTCCCATACTGCCATGGGAGAGATCACATTTCTGGGCAGCTTTAAGGTCTCTCAAGTGCTTGGCATGCATGATGCTAGTAGATCCTCACAATAGATCCCTGCCTTGGGGGCAGGGAGTGCAGTTACCATCAGCCCCCTTTACAGATGAGGAAACTGAGACTCAGAAGGGGGAAGTCATATGTTCATGATCACACAGCTAATAAATTTTAAAGCCAGGACTTGAAACCCAAGCCTTCTGATAAGACCGGTACACAGGGACTGTCAGGAAGGCAGAAAAACATCATAGCTGACTGCCTGCTAAGGGACAGGGAGGGAGAGAAAGGTATAAGGAAGTCCCTATAGAAGAGGTAGTGCCTGAGATGAGACTTGAAAGATGGGGATGATTTCAACAGGCAGCAACATGTGACAAGGGCATGAGAAAAAGTATGGAGGCAGCAAATAGGACAATATCAGCAACTGTCAAGAGTATATACGTGGTCCCTGCCCTCGTGGACGTCACCTGTAGGAGGGGGTTAAGGTACAAACTCAGATCTAGTCCACATTCTTACACAAGCAAAAAGCAGAAGGTTACCCAGCAATGAGTAATAGAAGAGGAGGGTTTTAAAGACCAGGATAGTCTTGGTTCTAGAACTGGTAACTGGACCCATCTTTCTAGAAGGGTAAGTAAAGGATGCATTACTCAAACCAAGGCTGAGATTAATTAAAACAACTTCAATCTCTCTAGTGTTTGAGTACTCTCCTGAAGTTCACTGATGAACCAGTCAACTACTACCCTCAGTCTCCAGACTCCTTAGTATTCCTTAATCTTCTCTTCTCCAAGTTAGATATATATCCTTAGTTCCTTCAACTAATCATTGAATGGCATGGTATCCAAACTTCTTACCATCCTGGTTACCTTCCTCCTTTGTGGTGTCTGGGGGTCAGGAGGTGAATCTTGTTGGGTGATATTTCTTGGGATGATGACAACAATGTTGATGATAAAAGCCCCAACACTTGTAGTATTTCCTAACACCAAACCTGTGGTAGGTCACCATCGTCACCCATTTTATAACTGGGGCAACCAAGGAATGGAGAAGGGAACTGACTTGCTAAGATGGTAATTACTGGAGCTCAGACCCAAACGCAGGTCTCCTAACTCCAACTCCAGTGGTACCTGGGTTGAGAGGGTCACCAGTGAGTGGGAAGCAGGAAAAGGCCAATGAAAATTAGTCCTCACCTGGGAGTAGAGGAGTTTAGTTCACCTCAAGCAGCTTGGTAAAGGGAACCCTGACCCCGGGGTAGAGAGGCTGCAGCAGCAGCTAACTGGTTTCTTGTCCACATCTCCTATGCCTATACATGTGATGAATCAAAGAATCTTAGATCATTAGAGCCAGAAAAGGACCTTAGATCATCTATTTCAACCCATTCATTTTATAGAGGAGGAAAATGAGACCCAGAGAGGGGAAGCAGCTTGTCCAAGGCTACACACAAAGCAACTGTTTTGGACACAGGCACACTTTGAAAAGTTGACTGAAGTGTCTTTCATTGCCCTGATTCCTCTTTCTGTGCCAACATCCCACTCCCTTGCTAAACTTCCCCCCTTGGCCTCTCCTTCTTCCCATCTCCAACCAAACCTTTTGTGGGATAATGATCTTCAGTATAAATCAGCATCGAGTCCTGTGCCTACTCTCCTAGGATAGGAGGTTCTGGTAATGGTTCTTGCTTTGCCTTACACCTTCTTGTTCTGGGATACTGTGAATATCGCATCACTGGAAGTCTTGGTTGATTGGTTGGTTGTTGTCCTTCATTCTCGAAGAGGACCAAACTGCCATCACTATGCTAGAGTCAAGTTTCAATGTGTCCAGCTGTGGCCAATACGAGCTTAGAATTGCTCTACCACAGGTCAGGCATAAATAGTCCATGTGAACATTTAGGGTGGATACTTTAGATTTTCACATCCTGTGCTTCCTTTGAGCTGTTTCAATTCTGCTTTGCTCATAGAGCACAGAGCCTTCTCTGATGTGGGCATGCCATGATGAATGGTCCCGTGCCAGTGTCTCCCATGTCACACAATCAATTCACATGCATTGCCACAGCTAGCTCAGTGTTTGGGAGGCTCCAAAGGAAAGTATGGGAGAGAAGAGTGACTGACTACCAAACTGAAGGCTCTGTGAGAGCCATTGTGCTGACCTCATTGTTGTATGCCTGTGAAACCTGGACAGTCTACCAATGCTATGCCAGGAAACTGAATCACTTCCATTTTAATTGTCTTAGGGAGATTCTGAAGATCATCTGGTAGGATAAGGTACCAGACACTGAGGTTCTTACTCAAACTAAACTGCCAAGCATTCAAATTCTACTGCAGAGAGTGCAACTCCGATGGGCTGGCCACGTTGTTCATATGCCAAACATATGCTTGCCAAAAAGACTTTTATGGAGAACTCACATAGGGCAAGCATTCACATGGTGGTCAGAAGAAGTGACACAGGGATGCTCTCAATGTCTCTTTTAGGAAGTCTTAAAGTTGAAGTTGGATACTGAATGTGTCATAGAGAGGATTCCTGCTTAGATATAGGTTGGACTAGGAGATTTCTGAGCTCCCTTCCAACTCTGTATGTCTGGTGAGTGCAGTGACATGTACATAGCAATACTCAAAGACATGTTACTAATGTCGGTGATTATGTAAAAAGAAACTCTTTCCCTTTGAAAAAGCACAAAAGGACCTTTGTTGGAAGTCAGTATTGGCTTGGAAAGGGCCCTAGATAGGTCTTCAGGAGATTTTAGGTATACCTAGGTGGGTATGCAGAAAAAAGATCTGGGGATCTTAGTGGACTGAAAGCTCCAGGTGAGTAAACAGTATGACATGTTAGTTCAAAAAAAAGCTAGTAAAATTTTAAGATGTATTCATGCCAATTATCATGCCCACGACAAGGGAGGTGATAGTCTTTTTCATCAAAAATGCTCAAAAATCTTCTTTTCCACTAAGAGCATATTTTTCCCTTTATAGAATTATACTCAACTTTTAAGAGTAAATTATTCTGTATTATAAGCCTATTTTTTTTGTCTTTGGGAATGTTGTATTGCAAGATCTCCTCTCTTTTTTGTGGAAAGTGTCAGGTCTTGTGTGATCCCAGTGATAGCTTCTTGGTTCTTGGATGTGTCTTTCTGAATATTTACAGTATTTTTTCCTTTATGTGGCACATTTGGATTTTGGCTATGACATTCCTGGGACTTTTCCTTTTGTTTTTTGTTTTTTTCAGGAGGTAATCAGTGGATTGTTCATATCTTTATTTTGTCCCCTAGTTTGAACAGATCTGGGCAGTTTTCACTTACAATTTCTTGAAATATAGTATCCAGACTTCCCCCCTCCATGGTTTTCAATGGGTAGGGGGTTCTAACGATTCTTTTAAAAGTTAATTTATTTTCAACTTTTTAAAAATTTTGAACTCCACATTCCCTCTCTTCTTCCCACCCTCCCTTACCCGTTGAGCAATATGCTATCAATTATACATATGAAGTCATGCAAAACATATTTCCATATTAATCATGCTGCAAAAACAAACAAAAAAACATGAAAATTAAAGAAAATGAAAAAGAAATATATTTCAGTCAGCACTCAGAGTTCATCAGTTTTCTCTCTGGAGGTGGATACCATTTTTCATCATAGGTTCTTTGGACTCGTCTTCAATCATTGCATTGACTGGAGTAGCTAAGTCTTCCACAACTGATTATTGTTATATTATTTTTGCTGTATACAATGTTTTCGTGATTTTGTTCACTTCAATCTGCTCACTTCACTCCTAAGTTCACATAAGTCTTCCTAGGTTTTCTGAAACCACCCCCTTCATCATTTTTTTGGAGGGGGGAAGGGAAGGCAATTGGGGTTAAGTGACTTCCCTAAGGTCACATAGCTGGTATCAAGTGTCTGAGGCCGGATTTGAACTCAGATCCTCCTGACTCCAGGGTCAGTGCTCTATTCACTGCGCCACCTTAGCTGCCCCCCCTTCATCATTTCTTATAGTACAATTGTATTCCATCACAATCATATAGCAAAACTTCCTCAAACATTTCCCAGTTGATGGGCATCCCTTCAATTTCCAGTTCTCTGCCACCACAAAAAGAGGTGCTATAAATATTTTTTGTACTTACGGGTACTTTACTTTTTCTTTGATCTCTTTGGGACACAGATCTAGCCGTGATATTTCTAGGTCAAGGGGGTATGCTCAGTTTTATAGCCTTTTAGGCATAGCTCCAAATTGTTCTCCAGAATGGCTTGACCAGTTCGCAGCACCACCAACAGTGCATTAATGTCCCTGTTTTTCCACCCCCTGCCAGCATTTGTCATTTTCCTTTACCGTCATGTTGGCCAATCTGATAGGTGTGAGATGGTACCACAGAGTTGCTTTAATTGGCATTTCTCTAATCAATAGTGATTCAGAACATTCCATGTGACTATTGATAGTTTTGATTTCTTCCTCAGAAAACTGTTGCCTGTTCAGATCCTTTGACCTAATAATAGCTAACATTTATATATTACTTACCATGTGCCAGGCACTATGATAAGTGCATTACAATCATTGTCTCATTTGATCCTCTCTAATGATTCTTAAATTATCTCTCCATAACCTGTTTTCAAGGGCAGTTATTTTTGATATCAGATATATTACATTTTGTTCTATTTTCTCAGTCTCATGGAGACCTTGATTTATGCCCAATTCTATTCTAATTTAAGGAATTCTATTGATTAAGGTTGCCACTTTCTCTTCTAAGTAATTCTTTCATCAAGAACTTTTATTTCACTTTTTTAATCTCTTGCATCAATTCTTTCTCATGTAGTTCTTGTGGAAAATTCATTGTTTTTGCTTTGAACTTGTTACAGTTGTTATGGAGTTTGATTGGCAATATATTTTTTACAGTAGTTAATGTTTTCTCTAATTGGATCATCTCTCTCTCTTTAGTTTTTGATTTGGGCTTTGTACAAGGGCCAGGCCCTTCCCTGACTACACTCTAAATATCTTGGTGTCTAGCACTGATCTTTACCTCCTGGAGTTAGGCCCCCTGGATCTTTGAGCTCCAAAATGCCAGAAGTTCAGGTCCCTTTCTGATATCATAAAGGAGAGTGTTGGTTATCTGCAAGCTCCAAAGCCTAGGGTATACCAGTCTGAGGCCTGCAGCACTACGCCAGTCTGCTGCCATTCCCCTGGGCTTCTGAGGTCCCACACTGAGGCTTTCTCAGGGGAGCCCTCTGCTCCTGCTGCCTCCAGACACAGTGTCCTTCAGGTTACACATTTCCCAGTTCTGTTAATGCTGCTCCTTTCCTAAGCTTCTGGAGAATAAACCCTTCTGGGGTGGAAGAAGTCACTGTCATTCCCATTAGATTTCTTGATCATTATTTGATCTAATATCAACTTCTGGGGTTTTCTGGAGTTGGTGGGGACAGTTGGGCAACCTGATTCCTATTCAAGCAACCATTTTGGTAGGAAATCCAGTATTATAATTTTTGCAGCTTTCATATTTTATGTTCTTTCTTCTAAGGTGCCTTACTACAAAATGACATTCTAAGTTGTCTTCTAAGATTCTGTCCAGATCTAACATATTTTATTCTCTTATCTAGTTACATTCTGTGATCTATGTTCAAAAGTTCCTCCTACTAGCTCAAATTTTCTACTCTATATATTCTAAGGTCTTTTTCAGCTCTGACCTTCTATATTCTTGGTTCTAGGTTCATTTTCCCCTCTTCCGTTCTATATTTTAAGGTTCACACCAGCTCTTATATTCTACATTTTAGTGTCTAAGATCCTACTTCACATTCAACATTGTTTAACCTAAGTTTTTTTCCCAGTTCTGACATCCTATGTTCTTGGTTCCAAAGGTGATTCAGCCTTTAACATTTTCTGTTTAAAATTTCAAGTTTCATTCCAACTCTGACATTCCATAGTCTGTAGTCTAGATTCCATTTTCTAAAGTTCTTTCCATTTCTGCTACCCCACAGTCTATGTGTCTTTATTTTTCATATTGGACTTTCTGTATAATATGTTGGAAGACCCTTTCCATCTCTGACGCTATGTGGTCTAAGGCCACTTCCAACTCAACATTCAATGTTATGAGACACATCACACTTCTGACATGCTCTTTCCTGTTCAAAATGGTCCTTCCTTGCTTTGGCCTGTGTTCTCCATCTAATACATCCTCCAACTCTAACATTTCATGTTCAATATCCTATATTTCTCCTAGCTTTAACATTCGATTTTCTTTCTTCTGCTGCCCCTTCCCACTTTGACATTTGATTTTCTCCATCTAATGAATCTTCCCCTTCTACTACTCCCTATTTAATATTCTAAGATTTTTTTCCAGCTTCAACACTCTCTGTTCTCTCTTCTGGGGACTCTTCCCATTCTGACGCCCTCTTTTTTTTAATTAATTTATTTATTTAATATATTTAGTTTTCAGCATTGATTTTCACAAGAGTTTGAATTACAAATTTTCTCCCCATTTCTACCCTCCACCCCCACTCCAAGATGGTGTATATTCTAGTTGCCCTGTTCCCCAGTCAGCCCTCCCTTCTGTCACCCCACTCCCCTCCCATCCCCTTTTCCATTCTTTTCTTGTAGGGCAAGATAAATTTCTATGCTCCATTGCCTGTGTATCTTATTTTCTAGTTGCATGCAAAAACATTTTTTTTCGTTTTTGAACATCTGTTTTTAAAACTTTGAATTCCAAATTCTCTCCCCTCTTCCCTTCCCACCCACCCTCCCTAATAAGTCAAACAATTCAACATAGGCCACATGTGTATCATTATGTATAACCCTTCCACAATACTCATGTTGTGAAACACTAACTATATTTTGCTCCTTCCCAACCCATCCCCCTTTATTGAATTTTCTCCCTTGACCCTGTCCCCTTTCGAAAGTGTTTGTTTTTGATTACCTCCACTCCCATCTGCCCTCCCCTCCATCATCCCCCCTTTTTTATCTTCTTCCCTCTTCTTTCCTGTGGGGTAAGATACCCAATTGAGTATGTATAGTATTCCCTCCTCAGGCCAAATCTGATGAGAGCAAGATTCACTCATTCCCCCCTCACCTGCCCTCTCCCCTCCTCCCACAGAACTGCTTCCTCTTGCCACCTTTATGCAAGATAATCCACCCCATTCTATCTTTCCCTATATCCCTCTCTCAATATATTCCTCTCTCATCCCTTAATTTGATTTTATTTCTTTTAGATATCTTCCCTTCATCTTCAACTCACCCTGTACCCTCTCTCTCTATATATATATATATACATATATATATATACACACACACATACATATATACATACATACACATTCACATATATATATATACATAAACATATATGTATGCATATTCCCTTCAGCTACCCTAATACTGAGGTCTCATGAGTCATACTTGTCATCTTTCCATGTAGGAATGTAAACAAAACAGTTCAACTTTAGTAAGTCCCTTGCAGTTTCTTTTTCTTGTTCTTCTTGATTACCTTTTCATGCTTCTCTTGATTCTTGTGTTTGAAAGTCAAATTTTCTATTCAGCTCTGGCCTTTTCACTGAGAAAGCTTGAAAGTCCTCTATTTTATTGAAATTCCATATTTTGCCTTGGAGCATGATACTCAGTTTTGCTGGGTAGGTGATTCTTGGTTTTAATCCTAGCTCCACTGACCTCCGGAATATCGTATTCCAAGCCCTTCGATCTCTTAATGTAGAAGCTGCCAGATCTTGGATTATTCTGATTATGTTTCCACAATACTCAAATTGTTTCTTTCTGGCTGCTTGCAGTATTTTCTCCTTGATCTGGGAGCTCTGGAATTTGGCGACAATATTCCTAGGAGATTTCTTTTTGGGATCTATTTGAGGAGGCGATCTGTGGATTCTTTCAATTTCTATTTTGCCCTGTGGCTCTAGAATATCAGGGCAGTTCTCCTTGATAATTTCTTGAAAGATGATATCTACGCTCTTTTTTTGATCATGGCTTTTAGGTAGTCCAATAATTTTTAAATTATCTCTCCTGGATCTATTTTCCAGGTCAGTGGTTTTTCCAATGAGATATTTATTTCACATTGTCTTCCATTTTTTCATTCCTTTTGTTCTGTTTTATAATATCTTGATTTCTCATAAAGTCACTAGCTTCCACTTGCTCCAATCTAATTTTTAAGGTAGTATTTTCTTCAGTGGTCCATTGGACCTCATTTTCCATTTTGCTAATTCTGCCTTTCAAGGCATTCTTCTCCCCATTGGCTTTTTGGAGCTCTTTTGCCATTTGAGTTAGTCTATTTTTTAAGGTGTTGTTTTCTTCAGTATATTTTTCACTATTTTTTTGGGTCTCCTTTAGCAAGTCATTGACTTGTTTTTCATGATTTTCTCGCATCCTTCTCATTTCTCTTCCCAATTTTTCCTCTACTTCTCTAACTTGCTTTTCCAAATCCTTTTTGAGCTCTTCCATGGCCTGGGACCAGTTCATGTTTTTCTTGGATGCTTTTGTTGTAGGTTCTTTGACTTTGTTAACTTCTTCTATCTGTATGTTTTTGTCTTCTTTGTCACCAAAGAAAGAATCCAAAGTCTGAGACTGAATCTGGGTGCGTTTGGGGCCATATTCCCAGCCAACTAACTTGACCCTTGAGTTTTTCAGTGGGGTATGACTGCTTGTAGAGTTTAGAGAACTATGTTCCAAGCCTGGGCGGATGCGCCAGCTCTGCCACACCAGCACTTCTCCTTCCCCAAGAACCCCCAACCCAGACTAGACTTAGATCTTCAGCAGGCTCTGCACTCCTGCTCTGATCTGTCACTTAATTCCTCCCACCAGGTGGGCCTTGGACCGGAAGCAACTACCGCTGTACTTCTGTAGCTGCCCCACCTCCGCTGCCTCACGGGTGGTGGCCTAACAGCGAACTCCTTCCACTCCCACAGCTTTTCCCACTAACCTTCTCCACTGTCTTTGGTGTTTGTGGGTTGAGAAGTCTGGTAACTGCCGCAGCTCACTGATTCAGGGCGCTAGGGCACACTCCACCCAGCTCCTGGTCTTGTTGGTCTGTGCCGCTCATGCTGGGCTCTGCTCCGGTCCGCTCCACTCTGCTCCCAGCTCCATGCGGGATAGACCTCATCCAGAGACCATCCAGGTTGTCCTGGGCTGGAGCCCTGCTTCCCTCTGCTGTTTTGTGGGTTCTGCAGTTCTACAATTGGTTCAGAGCCATTTTTATAGGTTTTTGGAGGGACTCGGTGGGGAGCTCACGCTAGTCCCTGCTTTCCAGCCGCCATCTTGGCTCCAAAATTCTGACGCCCTCTTTTCTATGTACTACACTTATTTCCAGCTTTTTTATATTGTGTTCTCAATTCTAAAGTCATTTCCTGCTCTTATATTATTTATTCCGTTTGGTACTTCTTTTGCAGCTCAAACATTACATGCTCTATGTTCAAAGATTCTTTCCAGCTCTCACAGTACATATTCTTGGTTCTAACATTGAATACTACTACTCTAATATACTATGTTTTATAATCTAAAGCTTTTTTCCAGTTCTGACATTCTATTTTCTATACTATAAGGTCCTCACTAACTAGACATTCCATGCGTAGGGGTAGGGATCAACTGAATTAATAAATAAATCACCCCACCATACTTATAATAACCAACAAGAAACTCTGCACTAGGGGTGGGGAATCTGCAGCCTCAAGGCCACATGTTGCCTTCTAGGTCCTTGGGTATAGCCTTTTGACTGAATCCAAGTTTTACAGAATAAATCCTTTTATTAAGGGGATTTGTTCTACGAAGTTCGGATTCAGTCAAAGGGCCACACTTGAGGACCTAGAGGGCCACATGTGGCCTCAATGCCACAGGTTTCCCACTCCTGATTTACACCCTGATACCTTTATCAGGTGAAAGCATGTCTCTCAATTCAATCGATCAATTGAAAACATAAAATAGTTTTACAAAATCTTTAACCAATTTGGAAGGAGCAAAATGTTTCCAGACATTGGATAAAATGAAATGATATTGCACAGGAAGTATGTTGGAATTGATTGAAGAGTCAGTCACACCCTGTGGGGCTTGGATAAAATAGCAAGCCAGGTGAGAATCTAGAATTTCAGTGGTAGCCATTCTATTTGCTCAAGTGGTCCTGGCCAAGCCCAGAGAGGTAATTGTTTGGGGGAAGGGCTAAAGAGAGCCTCTATCCCCGCCCCTTTAACTCTGGTGACCTTGTGAACTTTGAAAGGTCAGAAGATTTTGGACTTCCCATGAGCACCCTAGCAGTGTCTCCAGAACTTCAGTGGTTGTCATCAGCATCTGCACTGGGAGCCAAGGCCCAACTAGACACGCCAGGGAAGAGCAATGTCAAGACTCTAAAAAGAGACTAAAGGAAAACTCCACCATGTCTAAGGCGGATTTGAAGAGCAGTTTATGAAGGGGAGAAAAAGCCTTCTAGCAAGGAGAAGTTGTGAGTTAAGTCCATTTTGCCATAGACTCTGGCAGCACTTATGGGAGAGTGTACTGCCAGTTTGGGAGAGGTTTTCTACTAAAAGTTTTTAGTATGTTTAGTTTTTTATATATACCAACTTAGAAAATACCTATTTGGAAAGACAAATTAAGTCTGGCTGACTAATCTACATCAACTGATGCTAAATATCAGAGCATATCAGGGAGCTCATGAAAATTCTAGAGAATTCACAACCCAGAAACCCTCAGGGATACCTCTAGAATCTTTTTTAAATAATTTTTATTCATTTTAAACTTAAATACAAAATGAGAAAAGGGGAAAAATTTCCACGTATACAACAGAACATAAGAGAGGATTCAATATAAAACAATAAATTTCCATTTCAAGAAAACCTATATAATAAATACCACACATTGTTTTCAAAGTTACTCAGCTTTTCTTTGCTTCCTTCTAGGTTTTCTTTTGTTCTCTTCTGTGTACTTTTTACTTTATTTTTTCCCTCCCTCCCTACCCCCCACCGTTAAGAAGGCTATTGTTAAATTCGACTATATGTATACACACACACACACACACACATATATATATATACACACACATACACATACACATACACACACACACACACACACACACGGACACACAAGTAGTAAATGTCTGAGGCTGGATTTGTATTCAGGTCTTCCTGACTCCAGGTCCTATTTTCTCTCTACTGCACCACCAGCTGCTTCTAATATATTTTCTTAAAACAAGTGATTCCTAATAAAAATTCATGTTTTCATATACAAGTTCTCTTTTGTACATTTGTCATTGTTTGTTGAGTTCAAAATAATAAACAATGAAAACTGCTTTAAAATACATTTTGAGAACAAACAACTTAATTAAAAATCTTGCATAAAAATAAATAAAAATAAAATTATTCATTGTTGACTGCTTTTTAATATTTTTTTTTCATTGCCATTCTTGGGTTTTTTTTTTGGAGGAGGGAAGGCAGGGCAATTGGGGTTAAGTGACTTGCCCAAAGTCACACAGCTAGTAAGCGTGTCAAGTGTCAAAGGTCGCATTTTAACTCAGGTCCTTCTGACTCCAGGGCTGGTGCTCTACTCACTGTGCCACCTAGGTGCCCCACAACTCCAGTCTCATAACAACTATGTCTATTGTTTTCCTGATTCTGCTAACTTCACCGTACCTTATCTCCTACGTGTCTTGTGAGAGGCAGCAGCATGCTTTCAAGTCCCAGCTCTGGCATACACTGACTATGTCACCCTCTCAGCAATGTGCTTAACCTCTTAATGACAACTCTCTAGGACAAGAAATCAACAAGTCATCATGCATTTAAGTGGTTATTATGTGCCAGGCACTATACTAAGTGCCAGGAATCCAAGGCAGTCCTTGAAAGCCCAAGGAACCAATGAGATTCTAATGAAAAAAGGTAATACAGTTATCCCTTCCACATCAAGACTTTCCTTATCTAGGTTTCAATATATCGTGGATCAGCATAAGGAATTACATGGGAATTTGGAGGAAGTTTTCCTGAAGTCACAGATGGCACACAAAGGCCAGCAGATGACACAGAAAAAGTTTAGAATCCACATATTTTATCTTTTAATACCATAATAATTCAGACTTCTTCTCTGGTATGAAGGGATAATGTGGATTTTCCAGATCATGGGGCACCACTCCTAACCCCTTTGATGTACATGAGAGAAAGCTGAAAATGGGAGGTGAGGGTGGGGAAGATACCAATGAGAAGGAATAGTGATGAATGAAGGACGACTAGTCTGGACTCTTCCTCAAAACAGAGGCCCCAGAAGGAACTCACTAATGGTAGAAGGAAGCTGAAAGGCTGAAGGAATGTTCCAGGGCTGCAGATGCTAAAACAACTTCCATGGTGAGAAGATAGCTGAGACACGGTGTTCAAGTCGGGAGAGTCAGAAGCCGAGCTAGGAGAGCTGAGATTTGAACCTGAGTCTCCTGACCACCCCCCACCCCCATCCAGTGCACTTTCTAGTAGATGCTTTTTCTGCATTGGTAGGAGACATTCTTTAGTGCGAGTTTCCAATACCAAGGAAGTCACAAACTCAGTAAAAGAGGGGAAAAATAATTGTGTATATTTTTTCCTGGCTCTAACTTCATGAGGGAAGGAAGGAGGGAATAAGCATTTATTAGGCACATACAATGTTCCAGGGACTGTGCTAAGCACTTTTTACAAATCTCATCTCTTTGATCCTCAATAACTCTGAGAGGTTATCATCCTCATTTTACAATTGAGGAAACTGAGACAAAGGTGAAGTGATTTGCCCAGGGGTCACACTAACAATAAGTATCTGAGGTAAGATTTGAACTCATGTCTTCCTGACTCCAGGCCCAGCTCTACGTGCACTGGTGGTGCCCCTTAGCAGCCAAGATGATGCATCGGTTCACATTAGTCTTTCTATGCCTCTCTGAATTTTTCATATTTGTTGTTCTTTTCAGTGAAATAATTGTCAGTTAAGTGAATGTTCTCAAAGGGTCCAAATTGCTTTCCAGAATGTTTGGACAGCTCCAATGTGTTAGTGCACCAAGTGCCTGGTGTGCAGTAAGCACTGAATAAATGCTTGTTGTCTTGCTGCCTTCCATAACCTCTCCATCTTTTACTATTTCGTTCTATCATCTTTACCCAACTGAAGATGGAATCTCAGAGTCATTTTAATGTGAATTTCTCATATTATTTGTAATAATGGCAATCCCTTTCATATGGTATTTGATCTCTGGCATTGCTCCTTCCAAAATTTGCTTGTTTATATCTTTTGACAACTCTAACTCTTATTACCTGTGTGACCTTGGGTAAATCACTTACCCTCCCTAGGTCTTTTCCTTCATCTGTAAAAAAGAAGAAGAAGACTGGACTAGATGGTTTTGGAGTCACCTTCCAACTCTCAATCTGTGATCTATGAACTATTGGGTAATAAGTCGTTTTCATTTATTTGTGTCAATCCTTGAAATAGCTTGGATAGCAACCTTATATCAGAGATACTTGAGGCCAAGATTTTTTCACACTCAACTGTTACACTTCTTAATTTAGATGCATTTTGTGTTTGTGTAAAAGCTTCTGAGTTGTGCAAAAAATGGTCTGTTTTGTCTTTTCTGATCTCCCTTGTTTCTATATTAATTATCCCTTCACAGCCTGAGCTGTAAAAAAAGTACCTTCTTCAGTTCTCTAGGTTTTTCTGTTTGTTTGGTTTGTTTTTTTTTTCTAAATAGTATGACCTTTTATACTTAGGTTGGTTTTGGAGTTTATTGGGTAAGAACCTAAACATAATTAATGCCAAACTGCTTTCCAGTCCTATCACTGCCCATCCCTCTAGTTGTGGGCCAAGACCCTAGGGGAAGCAGGGAGGCTGTAGTTAACCCCACACTCCTCCAACAACAACGAGGGATGTTGGAAGCCAAGATACTGTGGAGAAGACCGGGACAGGGGGACCAGTTTAAGTTTACTTTCCTCCAGACAAATTGATCTGGGATCCATATTTGGACTCTTTAGGTAAGAAATAGACAAAAACAGTTTTAGGCAGTTGGTAGAGATGCTTCAGAGACCTCAGGAAACCTCCTTGCTGACTGTTTTTAATTTCTTCGCTGAAGGCTTTTACTAGCTTTTACTTTCCTGGACTGGTGGGGGGTTTTTCCTGTTTGTTTTTTAACCACCTCGTGGATTACTTTTTACCTAAGAACTGTTGAACGTTTTTATTAAAGGCATTGTTTATCTGAACCCTCAGGAACTGTGTGATTCATCGCCCTAGATATGAAAACACGTCCAAAGCATCCTTCCAAACCCCAACCTTAGATTATTGCCACCAATTGCCTTCTCAGCTCCTACGCACATGCTGCTAAATGACGAAGGAGGGAGGCACACAATTTGACTGATTGGATCAATGGGTCCTCGCCATCCAAGGTTTGACCTTTTATTCTTCTCTGATTGACTCTCCTCTTCCCTTAGCTCTTTTCCAAAGTTCTTCTCTCTCCACTCACCCTATTGTCACACCATAAGCACCCCGACTTTTTTAGTAGACCTCACCAACTACTTACTGAAATAATTAAGAGGGGGCTCCCTCTTCTCCCCATCTACGCTACAAATCCCCTAAGCATCATCCAGGCTGGAGCAAGTTTATGCCAATTCCTAAGATCTGACTGTTAAGTTTTCAGTGTGAGCATTTAGACCTTAGAAAACAGAAATCGGCAAATGCTACAAATCAAACTAGATGGGTCTAGATTTAAGAAAATGATGGAGAAAATGATAAATAGATAAATGAGTAAATGAATGAATGAATGAATGAGTAAATAAATAAATAAATGATTGAACTTTAAAATGTGTCATGCATACATTTTAAAGAGCCAACTGTTAAACATTTGCCAGTATGCCCCTGGCATCATCCGCCATTCTCTCTTCCTTTGATCCAATCTCAGAAGAAGAGGTGATCTTATTCCTTGTACACCCAATCCCTCTACTTGTGTCCTTGATCCCTTTGTGTTTCCTAGGGTTTGCCCCTTTGAGAGTCAAGTGTTCCTTCTCTTTCCTTAATTGCTAATCTCTCCTTAACCACTTGGTCCTTCCTTTCTTGCTCCACAAGGTGGGGAACTTGTGGCCTCGAGGCCACATGTGGCCCTCTAGGTCCTCAGGGGGGCCCTTTGACCAAATCCAAATTGTTTAGTGAAGTTTATATTCAATCAAAGGGCCACCCTTGAGGACCTAGAGGGGAATTTGTTCTGTAAAGTTTGGATTCCATGAAAGGGCCACACTTGAGGACCTAGAGGACCACATGTGGCCTTGAGGCCACAGGTTTCCCACCCCTGCCCTAGGTTCAGCAAGCAACACAATACAAATGACTCCAAGATTTATGCTTCTAACACCACTCTGCCTGCTGAACTCTAGCCATTCATCACAAACTCCCTATTGGACATCTCCACCCAGATGTTCTATAGATATCTCAAATTCAAGATGTCTAAAATATAATCCATTCTCTTTTACCTTCAAATCCTCTCCTCTTCTGAACTTCCCTATTTCTCTCAAGCACATCTCCATTCTTCTAGTTATCCAAGGTGGCTACTACTCCAAGGTCTTACTCAATTCCTCATTCTCGCTCACCTCACATATCCAATCAGTACATTAACCTTGTTATTTCTGTTTCCACATCTCTCACATATGTCTCCCATCCCCATTCAAAAGTCACTGTCCTAGCTTGTGTCCTCACATGCATATTATGGAAATAGTTATTAAAGGGATTATGGCCTCAATTTCTTTGTCCATAAAATGAGGGAGTTGGATTACATGGCCCCTGAGGTCCTTTCCAAGTCTAGATTCAGGGTCCTATGTGAGACCTTGGACATGTCCCCTACCCCCTTTAGGTATCAGTTTCCTTCTCTATAAAATGAGGGAGTTGGATTAAGCAGCCTCTGAAGGCCCTATTAGCTCTAGGATCACTTAAGTGACTTTGGCGTAGTCCCTTCCCCTAGCTGGGCCTCAATTTCTTCTTCCAACAAACAAAGAGACTGGGCTAGATGGCCTCAGCCTTTCAGTTGTAGATCTAGGAGGAATATTTGATCTATCCATTGAGGGGATAGGGATGGAGCACAGCAAAGCTTAGGGTTGATCAGTAATGAGATCTGACCATAAGTGGTCATTGTACTTCTAGCCTGAACAAGATAGGGAGACCCAACCTCAAAAAATAAAGAAACACATAAAGAAACATAGAAAGAAATGACTAAAGAAATAGTCAAAGAGGAAAACTCTGGGGCCAAGGGCAGAGGTCAACAAAGTCAGCTTCCAGGATGACCCAGGAGGCTAAAGTGAACCAGGAATCCAGGGCCCCAAGGCTCAATCACTTATACAGTCTCCTGTCTGGCTAGGATCCTAGGCAAAGGGGCATCTCTTAGGAGGCGGTGAGGCATGGGCATCAGAAATGCAGAAGAAAGAAGCTTCTCTTTTTGTTTCATTCCTTGGCCTGAGCCCAACCAGCCTAGCCTCCTGGGGATAGGCCTTGTCTGCTCTGGGAAGACTGCCACCAACACCCCCACTCAACCACCTCCCTACCCAGGTCTAGACCCCAGGAGCTTCACAGAGTAGCTGAGCATCAGCCTCTCTAGGCTGATGAAATATGCCACCCTGTTGTTATCCTTAGGCAAGCAACCAAATCAATAAGTTTTTATTACACACTACTCCTATATGTCAGGCACTGGTGGAGGAAAGACAAAGGGAGGTAGGCCCTGATCTCAAGGAGTTTATGTTCTATTAAGGGAGACATCATATACAAATATAAGTCAATACAAAATATATACTAAGTTAATACAAGGTAACTGGGGGGGAGGGGGCAACAAGAGGCCCTAGTAGCTAGGGGACCAGGAAAGGTAGAACTTGAGCAGAGTTTTAAAATGGAGCTAGAGATTTTAAGAGGAGGTGAGGAGTGAGTGCATTCCAGGCATGAGGCACAGCTTGTGCAAAGGCATGGAGGAAGGAGATGGACGGCCATGTGTCAGAAATAGCAATAAGGACAATATGACTGCAACATAGAGAGAATGAAGTGGAGAAATGTGTAATAAGCTTAGAAAAGTAGGCTGTTAATGGCTATAATAGTAAAGAGAGTCATTAGTGTTTGATCTTTGAGGCAATAGGGAGCCACTGGAGTTTACTGAGCAGGGGGACCTGACATAATCAGACCTGTCCTTTAGGAAGCTCCCTTGGGAAGGATGGACTGGAGTGGGGAGAGCTTTGCAGCAGGCAGCTCCACCAACAGCTACCACCATGGTGGGGAGGGCTTTGTGGTAGGCAGACCCATCAGCAGCTACTGGTTCAGAAGGTGATTACATGAGTGGAGAGAAGATAGGGTAGAAGAGGTTTTGTGCAGGTTAGATCAACAATCCTTAGCCAATTTATTGGATGTGGGAAATGAAGGAAAGGGAAGAGTTAAGGAGGACCCCAAGGTTGTGAACTTGTGTGATGGTAGTGTCCCAGACATAAATAAGGAGATTTGGAAAAATTCTACCATGGAGTCCCATGGATAGTGAGACAGAAAGAGGTGTTAATAATAGAGATTCATGTTAAGATTTATTATGATCAGTGGTAATGCCAGTAACTCACACTTTTATCCTGCCTTAAGACATTAATGATAAATTTTAAAACACCCATAGCTCTTTAATGGATAGTATTATTATTACTAGAATCTCACAGTTGGAAAGTACTTTCAGGGGATACAATCCAACTTCTTACTGAATAGGAATCTCCTCTCTAACATCCCCAACAAGTCATCCAATTCTCACTTGAAGAACTCCAGTGATATGAATCATGGGAGCTTAGAGTTGGGAGTGAAAATGGACCTCAAAGGCCACTGAGTTGGACTCCTTCATTTTACAGAAGAGAAAACCAAGACTCAAGAAGGGGAAATTATTTACATGAGGTCATACACAATAGTTAGTATAAAAGTCAATGAGCTATGAATTCAGATTCTCAATCTCCAGAGTCATTCCTGGAGCCCACCACTTCCTGAGGGCAGCCCAGCCCATTCTTGGGCAATGCACTTTGTCAGTTTTCCTGGACTCCAAGCCTAAATTGACATCTTTGCACCTTCCTCCCACAGAACTCTTGGTTCTGTTCTCTGGGACCATACAGAGGGAGGGATTACCCTCTTCCATGTGACAGCCTTTTAAATACTTAAAGCCAGCTATCATGTCCAGCTCAATTCCTCTTCTCCAGAATAAACATTCCCAATTCTTTAAACTGATTCTCATATAGCATTGAAAGCCTTCTTTTTAGTCGAGTGGAAAATGTTAAGAAATAAATATTTCTTTAGCCTAAAATTCTTTCCAAACTTTTTCCCTTTAGGGAAGTGTGTAGAAGGTCAAGAGTAAAAACTTAAGTGCTCAGAAAATACATCAAAAGCGATGACTAAACTCAGCACATGAAGTATTTCTCATCTAGTTAAGACCATCACCTTCCCCATCACAGAATCAATTGGCACTGACTCAGCTAAGCGTAGCGCCTTTGTTTGCATTCAAAAGGAGGACTGCATTGATCACAGGGAGGAAGCCCTTTCAGCCCTTGAGGGGGAGTGAACAAGGAAGGAGTCAAGTGGTTTGAGTAGTTCCGACAGAAGATTAAACGACATTCAAGAATGTTGACCTCATCAAAGGATATGAACAGGCAGTTTTCAGAGGAAGAAATTAAAGCTATCTACAGGCATATGGAAAAATGCTCTGGATCGCTGCTGATTAGAGAAATGCAAATCAAAACAACTCTTAGATACCACATCTCTCCTGTCAGATTGGCTAAAATAACAAATCAGGAGAATGATAAATGCTGGAAAGGATGTGGGGAAATTGGAACATTGTTGCATTGCTGGTGGAGTTGCGAGCTGATCCAGCCATTTTGGAGGGCGGTTTGGAACTACGCCCAAAGGGCTATAGAAATGTTCATACCCTTTGACCCAGTAATACCACTTCTAGGGTTGTATCCCAAAGAAATCACGCAAGCGGGAAAAGGACCTATATGTACAAGAATATTTATAGCAGCTCTCTTTGTGGTAGCCAAGAATTGGAAAGCAAAGGGATGCCCATCAATTGGGGAATGGCCGAACAAGCTGTGGTATATGAAGGTGATGGAATACTATTGTGCCATAAGAAATGGGGATGATGCAGACTTCATAACAACCTGGAAAAACCTACACGACATAATGCTGAGTGAGCGGAGCAGAGCCAGGAGAACGTTGTGCACAGCCACAGATATGTGGATTCCGTGAGGACCAACCCTGACATACTGCGCTTCTCTCAGCAACCTAAAGGGGCAAGGACAAATCCAGGGGACTCACGATGGAGAATGCTATCTTCATTCAGAGAAAGAGCTGCAAAGTTTGAATACAGACTGAGGCACACTACATGCTCGCCTTTTCTGCTTCTCTTTTGTTTTTGGTTTTGGGTTTTTTTTTTTTTTTTGTTGTTTTTTTTTTTTTTTTTTTTTGGTTCTGTTTCTTCTTTCTTATGATTCATTCCATTGGTCAAAATTCTTCTCCACGACTTGAATAGAGCATAAATTAATTCAATGCGAAGTTATACATGACAGTTATATGAGACTTCATGCCGTCTTGGGGAGGGAGGGGGGAGAGAGGGGAGAAAAACTGGAACTCAAAACTATGTAGAACCGTGTTTGGTAAACTAAAAATAAATAAAGGAAAAAAAAATGTAAAAAAAAAAAAAAAAAAAAAATTCTACTAGGGAGAGGTACACAAGTAGAAAATATATATAAAATAATGTGAAATAATTTCAAGGGGAAGACAGTGCTATTAAGTAGGAGGGTTCAAGAAAGGCTTTGTTTAGGAAGGAGCACCAGAGTGATGCTATGAAAGGAGGCTAAGACGTTGATATTCTGAACATTTCTAAGTAAAGATTATGCATTGCTATCTTCAAAACTGGTTGCAAGATCTTGTCCTTATTAATGTATCGAGGGAAATTGTTTTTCTGTTAAATTAAAAACCAAATATCAAATTAGAAAAAAAAAAAAAAAAAAAAAAAAAGAATGTTGACCTCAAATTGTGTTTTAACATCTTGTGACCTTTCCCTTGATCAGGATGCCTATAAACTTTACTTCAAATTTCTTGGAATTGTGATACATCTGAGGGCTGGAGGGGACTTTGCTAGTTTGGACATCTTTCTCCCTGAGAAATACTTAATGTTAACTTAATAAAATCATTTCTGGCAGGCTTATGTTTAAAACAGAGTACAGCATGATCCCAAAACTCTTCACCATCCTTGCTGCTCTCTTATAGACATTCTCCAGTTTATTCTAAAATGAACCAAACAGAATATTCCAGATATGATCTAACCAGGACAAAGAACAATGATACCATCACTTCCCTTGTCCTGGATTGCCCAGCTGCCATATAGAGAAACAGTATGGATACAGTGGGATGAGCCTGTTGTTCATCCTTCATTCTCCAAGAGGACCGATGACATCACGAAGGCAATGTCTTGACTCTCGAGTGAATTGGATTTAAGTGAGGCAGACCTGTACAAGGCCATCAGCCTCACTCTCTCCTCCAGGAGTATCAGGAAAACCTGAGTTCAAGTCTCACCTTTGAAAATTACTAGCTTGTGCCCCTGGTCAAGTCACTTAAGCTCAAAGTGTCCTAGGACTTATCTACTAGGTCACAGAGGTATAGAAATATGCCTTGAGTGGAAGGAGTTCCCACATGCAGAGTTTCTTACATCAATGAAATCATGGATTGATCATCCATGTATTACTATGGTGGTATTGACTCATATTGAGTTTTCCACTAACATCTCCTCTTTTTACAAATGAATCACTATGCAGCCTCCTCCCTAACATGTGAAGTTTACTCCTATTAAATTTCAACTTTTGGGATAAGGTCGAGATTGCAATTTCCCTTAACGCAAGTTGGTCCACTCTCCTCTCCCTGTTTAATTCTGGACCTAAGATGTGGTCCATTTGTACTATCTGTCCCAGCTACACATACTGATGGTTAAGTTCTGCAGGCTGCCCATCCACCTGCATTCATAATCTGGGTAATAGACATTTTTCATCCACTTGGCCTTTCCTATGTGGATGGCCTTACCAAAACTTTTTGAGGAGTTGCAAATCTTTTCTAGGAGGCTCCATGAAGTTCCAAGGTTCAATGCAGGCAGCACACTGTCAACATAAACAAGACCACCAAAATTTTTTTTCAATTTTATAAAAAACTTTTTCAAACAAAACCATCGGGAGGATATCACCATCCAGAGAAGCCTTCTTCATCTTGAACTCTGCTGAATTTCCTTCATCACAATAGTGAATATGTCCTCTTTTATGCCTCGCCTGAATTTTATGATCAAAGAAACAAAGGGCCATCATTTAAATACCAATATTCATCCCAGTGTTGGCCATGAGTTATGGAGCACAACAGTCTCTAAAGAATTCAAAATGAATGTCACACAGAGGGCAATAGAGAGGGACACAGGCTGTAACATACAGCAAATAAGAAAATGGCAGGGCATCCTGAGGGAAAGACAGGAGGTGGCATGTACCAGGCAAGTCAAACCACCACCTCTCCACAGACCCTAATGGAGATAACTCACAACTCCAGATCAAAGAGCCATGGGAATAGTGGTATACTCCACAACCATCATTCTCTGCAACCATCACTGGAGGGAGTGGAGAGCAATCACTGTGGAGACAGACAGATGAACCCAAGGGCCCTGAGAGTGACAACATCCCACAAAATCCTAGTCCTCTTTGCAGCCATCGTCCTAGGAAGCAACCCCTGTGGAGAAGCAGCCTGGCAACTGCTTCTGCGGGGGCTGAAGCCACAGCTCCTGAAGATACAAGAAAGTCCTTGGCACTGTTAAATAGTTCAACATCAGAAACTGATATCATGTTATCAGTGGTACTGACATTATGGAAAAGACTTTACCATCTGTTTGGATGCTGGGTCCTAAGGCCATCCTACTTGCAGCTGAAACCTTTAATAAGTGTTGTCTAATGGGAGAATATGAAATCCTTGAGAACAGGGATTTTCTTTTCTATTTGCATCCCTAGTGCTTCACACAAAGCAAGAGCTCAATAAATGTTTCATTTGCTTATTTATTTATTAAAAATCAGACGCATAAAAGATCATCACAGAAACATTATCAAAAAAGATGGGTTGGTCACGGGCAGGTGGACAGCGGGAGTGCTGATGTCAAGAAAGAACAAAAAAGACTCCCAGAATATTGCAAATTTGTGAGTTATTATAAATAAGAGTCACATAGGCATGGATGGAAGATGTGACTAGGTTTTATTCCGGATCATTGGGGGGAAATACAAATTGATGACATCTTAGAATAGCATGGTACAATAGAAGGAGCACTGGCCTCTGCTAACAGAAGACCTGGGTTCAGATCTTGCCTCTGATGCTTACTGCCTGTGTGACCAGTATCAAAAAGTATTTCAAATCTAGAGATGTCCCAAAAGAAAAAGGAAGTACAACTCCATAGGGGAAAAAAGGGGTTTTCCCCATCAATTACATAAATATACATACATTGAAGAAATGAAGCAAGAAATAAGGTCTAGATAAGAGGTTCTTAACCAGAAGTCCATGAGCTTGCCTTTTGAAATATTTTAATAACTACAATTCAGTTTAATTGGTTTCCTTTGCAATCTTGTAGATTTTACTATATTCATTTAAAAAAATTATTCTGAGAAGAATTCCATAGGCTTCACCAGACTGACTGCCAAAAGGAAAGGTGAGGCAAGGAGGAGAATAATCCTAGACACAAAAAAGGGTTAAGAACTCCTGCTCTGAAAGAAGAACTGTGAGAAGAATAAAAGTAGCTTAAAATTTAAAGTGGTAAACCTTACCCAAGAAATGAACTCCTTGAAAACTAGAATAAATCAGACCAAAATCAGTACAGCAAGAAATATTAGAACAAAATCCAAAGACTGAAAAAATAGAAGAAAATGTAAGATAACTAATGTCAAAAGCAACTGACCTAGGAAACAGGTTGAGAACAAGGTAAACATCATTAAATTCCATTAAAACCACATTTTTTTTCAAAAAGGTAGACATTATATTTCAAGAAATTATAAACAAAAACTGCGAGATCTATTAGAACCAGAAAGCAAAGTAGAGATATTAGGAATCAGCTAATCACCCCCTGAAAGGAACCATAAAAGGAAAATGTTTCAGGAATGCATTGGCCAAAATCCAGAGTTCCCACATCAAAGAAAAAATAGCATCCAGAAAGAAGTAGTTCAAGCTGCAAGGAAATACAGTGAAGATGACACACAACCTGACAGCTCCTACTAAAAAGGAGAGATCTTGTGATACCATATTCCAAAAGGCAAATGAGAGAAGCTTATATAACCCAGAATATTTTACCTTGCAAAGATGAGTATAATCCTACAAGGAAAAAACAAATCTTTAATAGAAGAGTTTCAAGCTTTCTTGAAAAAAAAAAGACTAGAGTTGAGTTAGGAACTCTGAAATACAAACACAAGAGTCAAAAGAAACTTAGAAAGGAAAATTTATTTGAGCAATTAGGAGTTATATGATGATGTAGTGCTAACATTCTAATAGGGAGAGAAAAAACAAGGGTCCCTTCAGAACCTTAATGTCTTCAAAGGGTATTGAGGGAGCTAAATAAGAAAAATGGGAATGTGGATTGGTTCTGTTCTGAGGATTTGAAAAGGGGAAAGAAAAAGAATACATCAGTGTAGAAAGGAGGGGAAAGAGGGTAGGGCTTGTTTTTTTCTTATTATTCAATTGAGTAAGAAGAATTTACATCCACAGAGGAATGGGTGGGGTGAGTGGACATAAGATGAACCTTACTCTTATTTGAAACTGACAAAGGAAAGCTGAACAAACACTCACACACACACACACACACACACACACACACACACACAATTTGGTTGAGAAATAATACATGAAACTCAACCCGGAAACAACTGGATATAGAGAAGGGCGTGGTTGAGAAGGAACTTTAACATGGGGAAGGGAGGAAAACAAACAGGAAAGGCAAAGGAAGGGAGAGGGAGGGGAAGGGAAAGGAAAGGAAAGGAAGGGAAGGGAAGTGAATCAACTAGGGAATAATTGTATAGATTCATTTTACTTGAGAGACCAGCTGGCCTCTTTTTTGTACCATGAGGTACATGATATCTATCTGTACCTTTTCAAGCAGGCATGCTCCCCATCCTCACCTCTACCTCCTAGCTTAGCTGAACTCCCACTTTCTTTAGGAGGTCCTTCGTCATCCCCAATTCTGCTAGTCCCTTCACTCTGGGATTACTTCCCATTCACAACATGTGTGCTTGTGTGTGTGTGTGTGTGTGTGTGTGTGTGTGTGTGTCTTCTGTAAATTACTATGGATGCTGGGAAGTGGAGATGGAGCAAAATCCTTTCCCCCACTTCTTTGATTTATTGCTATCTGGAAGTTCAAGGGAGAGAAATCATGTATCCACAAGGATGGGTCATTTTTCCTTACTTTTATAGACCACAGAGGTGGCAGCTCTTCGCAATATTCCACCCTCTTGAACCTTAGTCAACCAGTCATCAGGAGACAGTCCCAGTCAATGACAACCAATGAAAAGAGTTCCCTGTGTCCTCACAGGAAGGGTAAAGGGTAAATGTTTCCCTCCAGAGGAAGTTCCCCTTTTGGGGAAAAATAGAAAGGTTCATGTCATAAATTTTATCCAATTAATCAGGAAAACTCCTAAAATTGATCAGGGGTTTCTAGTCACCCCTGCTACAAAGGTAAGCTCTTTCTTGGAGACCCCCCTAGAGAACAGGAGAGAGAAAAGGGAAAAGGTTGTGAGGGTTAGAGACACCTAGTGCTATGTCACAGAATCAAAGAGTTCCTGACCATGGGAGAGCAAGCCACAGGAATCCAGGAGTCAAAATCCAGCCCAACATTGATGCCCCAAAATGCCAGACCCATACCAACAAAAACCAAAATGAGAACTCATCAGGCAACGATCCCACCTTTGGAAGTGAACTTGATGGGACCAGAGTCAAATTTTGAGCACACATCTCTAAGTTTTATGCTTCACTCGATATTTATTACCAAAAGCCCATTGAACATGGTTATTTCTGTTGTTGTACCTTCTAAGGAATCTTAAATGATTTCAAGCAATCTCCAGTGGGAGACACCTAGCTGTACAAAAGCTTGTAAGTGTACCATTCTGGTCTACCAAATCAAATGGGTTTTTTGGGCAATAAATAAACAAGAAGCACCCCCTTCAGTCTATTGTGAGATGGTGAAGCTGTGTGGTCCGTTGCTGAATATCATTTGTGAAAGCCTACTTGGTTGCCACTAACATCTTCATCATGAATGCTCTTAATTTGCATACAGACAAGCTTCATACAGATTTGATATAGACAGGAGAGTAGACATAGGTTAGTAGTTATTGGTGTCTTCTTAGTCACCTTTTTCTGCTAATAATAAGGTCCAAGATTTTTCCATGTCTTTCCATCCTCTGGTACTTTGTGAATCAGTCTGTCAACACCCTCACAATTGTATCACTTCCAACATCGATCCCCTCTATCTATTCTTGGTCTGGTTACTTTTGTCATTATCCCTTAATAGGGAAGGGGCCATTGCCGGTCGTCCTGACCTGTGTCTTGCCACTGGACTCTGATGACTCTGGAGGAGAGAGTGGGGCTGATGACTTTGCACACCTCTGCCTCACTTAAATCCATTTCACTTACAAGTCAAGATATCATCCTCCTGCTGCCCTTGGTCAACAACAACATTAACTGAGAAGGGGTGCCCCCAAGCTATCTATCCAAGGCTTAACTTCCTTCCAATGAAATGCTGATAGAATCTCAAAGTTTGAAAAGACCTCGGTGGTGATTATTTAGCGTAGTTCATACCTGAATAAGCCTTCTACAATATACATGACAAAGAGTCATCCAACCTTTGCTTGAAGATGTCAAAAATGGAGGGGGCGGGGAGAGACCTACTACCTTCTAAAGCAGGTCGTTTCCCCTTTGGGATTGTTTGAAGTCTTAGGAATTTGTTTTGTTTTGTTTGTTTTCCATATATCAATTCTAAATTTGTCTCCTTGTAACTTGAACTCATTGATCCTGATTCTGCCTTCTGGGGCCCAGCAGAACAAGACTAATAATCCCTCTTCCATGTAACTACTATGCACACACTCCCAACATCTCCTCCCCTAGCACCACCTCCATTCTCTTCTCCAGGTTCTCCAAGATAAACACCCCCACATCCGTGGCCGAGGAGACCCTCTTCCAAAAATGGGTGCCTGCACTGGAGTCACACAGAGCCCAAATTCATCCTGGGGGTGGCCTGACCTAAAAGAAAAGAAACTTTTCTCAGACTGGTTAATTATGTCTCCACTTCAGAGTAGAACTCCAGGGAAAAATCTTTAAAAGTTTAGGTCTGATTCATGACTAGAGTCTCCTCAAAGGTGAATAATAGGTTCCCTTCCAGAAAAAGTATTCAGGGTACAAAGTAAGTATCAGGCATAGGAAAGCTACTTATCTCCTTCACCACAAAAAGTCGACAATGGACACCTCAAATTCTTAAAACACAAAAGAACTCAAAGGCACATATTCATAAATGTAGGGGGAAGCCATAAAACAATAAACCCATGACACATACTCTCCTGAAAGTCAGAAAGTTTTGTGAGACTACTTAAATAAATATGTATGTATATGTATATGTGTACATATATATTCCATAATTCTAGCAGACTCTTGACTTGTCCTTCATAATCTGAAATGACTACAGTCACATAAATGCCAAATAAGTGATACATACATATATACGTGTATATAGATAGAAAGATGTACACATACATACATCTTTTGAGAGAAGGAAATAAGCAACTGTCCTACATCTGATATTTACTTCAAATGAGAAAACTGAGTCCCAGAGAAGCACAGTGACTTATCCAATGTCATAAGGTAGTTAGTGTCAGAGGTGGGATATAAACCCAGCTCCTTGAACTGCGGGCTTGTTTTGTTCAGAAGTGGTGGAGTTAGCATTTGAACTCAGGGTTCCTAACACTTCTCCCTCTTTCACAGTGAGGTGTCTCCTGTCAGGTCTCCATCACCTCACTGTGGATGAGGCTTGAGGAGATTTTCTCTAATGGAGCTACTGGGTTCTAGATCAGACTAATACCAGAAAGGATCCATTTAGAGTCAGAAGAACAAATCTGTAAAATGGAAAGAATGATACTTATTCAGTCTCACTCCCAGAGGTGCTGGAATGAAAGTGTCACAACCATTTCACCAAAAAATGGGACAAGTGGCCACAGATAGCACCTTCAACAAATAACCAATGTGGCCTGTTGATTAGGCCAACATTCACTCTACTAAGTCAACAATGGTTTCTCAAATGTTACTCAGTACAATGCCTTGAGCTGGGCTTTCGATCCCTGGTAGCTTGGGGATTTTTAGGAGGTGTGGGCACAAGTACAGGGCATTGCAATGGATATCTTAAGGAATCCCATCTTTTGGGCCCTCCCAGACCCCACTCCCAAATGGACTTCAAGACGACCAGACATGACAGTCTCTGTGAAGGGATGTAAAAGCACTTCGGACACCAAGCCATAATCCCTCAGGAGTCCAGGAGAGGGCGCTCTTGTCCAGGGTTTTTCCAGCACAGTAATGTTTTGCCACAAAGACCTAGTATCCACCCTCCCTCTGCCCGGGAATTGGGAGAGGGAGAGCAATAAATAGCACCTTGGTCCAAATATAGAGGGAGAGGAAAAGAGGTGGAGTTCAAACTTTGTTGGCCCAAGGAGCATGGCGGCAAGAGGGACTTTGAAATTTATCTTCCTTGAATGGAAGAAGCCAGCTGTGACACATGACAAGAAAGGTGTTACCCAAGTACACCACACTTGGAACTGAGAGGTCTCTCTCCTTCAGAGCCTCAGTCTCCCCATCTGTCAAATGAAATGATGACCTCTCAGGTCACATCCAGCTCTGACATCCTGTGTTCCAAGGTCTTATTCAGCTTAGACATTCTGTACTCTAAGGTTCCTCCCAGCTTTGTTCTATGTTCTAAGGTCCCTTCCAACATTAATATGCTATGTTCCAAGGTTTCCTTCCTCCTCCCCTCCCCGCCCCACCCAACTCTGACATTCTGCCGTCTAAGGTAGCAGTTCTCAATCTTTTTGTCCTCAGGACCACTTGACACGTCTTAAAAATGATTGAGGACTGCCCATGTGAGATCAATAGACAGATAGACAGATAGACAGACTACTATATTAGAAATGAAAACAAAATAATATCATTATGAAAATAGTTTTGACCCATGAAAAGGACCCCAGACCACACTCTGAGGACCACTGGTCTCAGGTCACTCCCAGTTCTGACATTCTCTATTCTAAAGTTTATCTCAATTTTGACATTCATGTTCTGAGGTCCATATCAGCTCTGGCAGTTTATATCCTAAAGTCTCCCTATTCCAATCTTGTCATTCCATGTTCTAAGGTCCCTTCCAACATCAATATTCTATGTCCTGAGGTCTCTCCCAGCACTGACATTCTATGTCCTAAAGTCCTTTCCAGCTCTGACATACTATGTTCCTATTCCTTCCAGTTAGAACATTCCAAATTTCTAGGAATGGACAGTTTCTCTGGTCTTATCACTCTCTCTCTCATCAACACCACTTCTTCCTACCCTTCCCCACTACCACCTTAAGAACTCAGTGCCCTCTCCTGGGAGGTGTGGGTACATGTAGAGGGCATTGCAATGGATGCCCTTCGCCCCAGCTCCCCAGCTCTCTGTGGACAACAAGACTTTTTCACTGTAACCATTAGACAAATCCCTTGCATTTGCATAGTGTTTTCTACTTTTGCCAGAGATCTCCCAATATGATTTCATTTCCTAGCCATGAATTGGTTCATCTGGGCTCAAGACAGTGAACAGAACAGATTCTTCATTAATTTCAAGAGCAAAAGTTAATGCCTAAGTACAAAGCTTTGTTGCAGGGACACAGAAGAGGAGCTCCCTGAGCTGCTTAATCACTTCTCTGGAAGTCTTGTTTATGTTTTTAATCTGTTTGGCAAATCCTTTGTTATGTGATAATGTAATGGGCCCTTGCACTCAGCTGGTGTGGGGGTTGTTTATCCAGAGATGGTTCATAGCTTACCCTTGGCCCTTATGCGAAGAAGCCAGTGTCAGCCCAGGTCCTGGCCTAATGGTCACCATTGCCTGAGGTCTGAATTATCCAAGCTTTCCTATTTTTAGCTTCTATGTTCCTTAAACTCTCCTTGCTTGGATTGTTTTTTTTTTCTTTTCTTTTGCTCAATTTGCTTAATTTTGCATTTGTGCCCCAACCGGAGCAGTGATAGCCCCAACTCTGCCACTCACTGTGTAGCCAAGGGCAAAGCTACTTCCCCTCTCTAAACCTCTTTCCCCATCTAGCATATGGGGATAATAATACAAGAATCAGTTCAGAAGCAGGGGCAGGGAACCTGTAGCCTCAAGGCCACATGTGGCTCTCTAGGTCCTCAAGTGTGGCTCTTTGACTGACTCCAAACTCCACAGAACAGATCCCCTTAATAAAAGGATTTGTTCTCTAAAACTTGTTTTCAATCAAAAGGCTGCACTTGAGGACCTAGAGGGACACATGTGTACTCAAGGCCACAGATTCCCTACCCCTGGAATAATGGATGTTGAGCCTGAAGAAAAAAAGATTTAATGGGGGGAAAGGAACTTTAGAGCATTAGCAACAAGTCTTCAAATAGTTATCATATGGAAAGACAAACTAGTTTTGTGATCCTTGGCCCCAGAGAGAACAACCAAGAGTAGTGGAGGGAAGTTACAAAGAGGTAGGTATTGACTCGACATCAGGAGAATCTTCCTAAAAATTAGAGCTGTCCCCAAGTGGCCTGAGTGGTGCTTCTGGGGATGCCTCCTCCTAGGAAACATCTAAGCAGTGGCTAGATGACACCTCATTCCAGATGTCCCAAAGGAGGCTGTGGATGAGGTGCAGGTTGGACTCGCCCGACCCCCTTCCCAGGCTGTGGTGAGGAGAGCATTCTATAAATGCTGAAGGCCTCCAGAAACGGAATACAGGCAGAACAAAGGGACAATGGGTATATCAAGGCAGATTTCAGCTTGTTGATTGAGAAGAAACCTCCTAACAATCCGAATTATCCTAAAGTAGAATGAGATGCTTTAGTCAGGCATGAGCAGTGGCAGTGGAGGACCTGACTGTCAGTACTGCTAGATGGTTAATTGTTGAGATATTGTTCAGGTCTGGGTTGAATTATCTGGCCTCTGGGGTCCCTCCCTATTCAGATGGTACCCAATGTGGAGATGCTGTCATTCCAATGTCTCACAACTGCCCCTCCAGGATCCTGATGGAGTTGCATGATCTTTTCGATGCTTCCCAGATGTACTATTCTGGGGAAATGGATTTGAATTATAGCATGAGGCATTTAAGCTGACTCACTGGAAGCAATGGTGAGATTTTTCCCTCAGTGGCCCTGACAGAGAGATGAGGCAGAAGCTCCTTCTCTAGATGCTTTTGAGAAGACAACCAACACCCATCAATTGCAAATAGTTTACGTGAAGTCCTGCCTAGAAATGGACTCACTGATCTAGGGAGGCAAGATACCAAAAAGTACTGACTCTGGAGGAGGGAGAGGAGGAAGAAAGGAGGAAAAGAAGAGAAGAAGAGGAGAAGGAGGAGGAAGAAAAAAGGAAGAGGAAGAGAAGAGGAGGAGGAAGGGAGGAAAAAAGAGGAGGAAGAGAAGTAGACAGAGGAAAGGAGGAGGAGGAAGAAAAAGGAAAAGAGGAGAAAGAGAGGAGGAGGAAGAGAGGAGGAGGAGGAGAAGGAAGAGAGGAAGAGGGGGAAGAGAAGAGGGGGGACAGAAGAGGAGAAAGAGAAGGAGACAGGAAAGGAGGAAGAAGAGAGGAGGAGGAGAGAAAGAGGAGAAAGATAGAAGGAAAGGAAGAGGAGGAGGAGAAGGAGGAAGAGAAGGAAGGGAGGAAGACAGAGAGGAAGAGAGGAATAGGAGGAAGAGAGAGACAGAGGAAAGGAGGAGGAGGAAGAAGAGAGGAAGAGAAGAGAAAGAGGAAAAGAGGAGGAGAAAGATAGGAAGAAGAGAAGAGGAGGAGGAGAAGGAGGAGGAGAAGGAAGGAAGAGAAGGAAGAAGAGAGGAATAGGAGGAAGAGAGAGAGACAGAGGAAAGGAGGAGGAAGAAGAGAAGAGGAGGAGAACTTAGGCTCAAATCCTAACCATCCTGTTTACCTTGTGAACTTAAGCAAGTCACTTAACCCACCCTGGGCCTATCTCTTCATCTACAAATCCCAGTGGGTATGAATTGTTCAGATTGCTGTGTAAACCCTTGACAGGCCTTGGAAAAGGCATGGGTACCATTCTTTCTTTGGTCTTTAGTCATGTCAGCCTGATTGGATGCTGGGACTCAGACTCACTCAGTGATCTAGAGGAATTTGGAGTCCAAGGACCAACAGGGCCAATCCCAGCTCCACTATTTACTTATTAGCTATAAAAATTGAAGGCCATCTCTTTCTCTTCTCTGGGCTTTGGTTTCCTCCTCTGTGGCATAACTACCTGTGTGACCTTGGGTAAGTCACTTCCCTCCTTTGGGTATCCGTTTTTGTATCTGCGAATACTTTTTGTATCTGTACTACTTAGTTCATGGATTTATTTGTTATTGTGATGAAGTCACTTTTTCTAAGTTGTGAGACTTATCTGAAGTGAGGGGGAAAATGAGGGAGTGAATTAAGGCCAACGTGCCTCTTGTGAGTCATTGTCAAAACAGCCTCAGATACCCTGTGCTTTGGGTTTTAGCCTGAAATCGGAATTACTGAGATGCTCGGGTTAAGGATCAGAGTTTAAAGAACCGGAAAGAAAAGAAAGCAACAAGTCTAAAAATAAGCCTCCCTTGCAAATGGGTGAGATGGGAAGAAATTGTCCAACCTCCTAACTTCCCGGGGAAGAGACGGAGCAGATAGAATTAGCAATTAACAAGGTCATCCACCTGCAACACTTTAGATCTCAATGCTGAATGACAGAGGCAGCCACTGAGGAAGACATGCTGAAGGAGACTTGCCTGAGGGACAATCTTGTTTTCATCTTAGTACTTCAGTACAGAGAACAGAGACTTTCAGGGCACCCCCTCCCACCTTTCTACAGTTAGGGAAACTGAGGCAGGCAGAGGTGAAGTGACTTGCCCAAAATCATACAGCTAAGTACGTATCTGAGGTTGGATCTGATGTCAGGTCTTCCCAACTCCCAGCCCAACGCTTTATCCACCATATCTTACTTCAAAAATATGAAAACTAAGAGCCAGAAAGGTTAAGTGACTCCTTGTTAGTAAATCCCAGACCTTCTGGACCAGGAGGCCATCCAGAGTCAAAGGGAGCCCTTACTATAACATACCCAGCAGGTGCCTCCTGCCTCCACTTGAAGACCTCCCATGAGGAGGCACCCACCACCAAAAGGAGGCAGGCTATTGCAGAATGGGATGTAGTCTGGTAACAATACAGTGGAAAGACCAGTAAAGTTGAAGCCACAAGTCTAGGGTTGAATTCTGGCTCTGCTGCTTACTACCTATACAATCCTGGACAAGTCACTGCTCCTCCCTGAATCTCAGTTTCCCTCTCTGTAAAATGAGGGGGTTGGATTCCATGAAATCCCTCCCAACTATAGATCTAAGATTTTGTGTGACTGTGAGAAACGAATATTTCTCTCTTATATTTAATAACTATTCTATTAGGACCAAGGTTTTTTTTCCCATTTTCTATTTCCTCATCCAGAAGCCAACCAGTATGGGGAGAGATTTACCCAGCCAAGATCTAATCAGACAACAAAAGAAATTCTAAGTTTGGGCTAATGGGTGTATTCCTGCTCATTGTGTTTGCTCAGACAGGTCTGGCAAAATGTTGATTCTCCCCCTTATCGAGATAGGCGATATGGAGATTGATGTCTCTTTGAGCAAGATTTGAGTGACTTAAGTTGAATACCCCAAGATAGCCCACCTCCCATTGTGTCAACCAATCACAGTTCATTAGGCACCCCTCAGGAACACCCACCACCATGAGAGGTCTTTGGTCTAAGAGAGACAGCAAAATGATCATCCTTTTATTGATAAACTGCTGGCCTTATTAATAAAATTATGAAATTACCCAGAAACTACGTCTCTTCGACCTTTCTAATCATCACATGACCTTGGACAAGTCATTGCCCTTCTCTGGGCCTCAGTTTCCCCTTCTGTAAAAATGAGAAGATTGGGCTATATGTCCTCCAAGACCCCTTCCAGCTCTAGCTCTAAGACACAAAAATATTTTTCCTGACATCAGACCTCTTTGTAATTTCCACCCAATGTTCTTAGCTCTGCTCTCTGGGGTTTCACAAATCCATCTTGGATCCACTTGGATCCAGCTTTCAACTAAGAGCACTTCAGAAACTTCAAGACAGTTAATGTGCCTCTCCCCCAGCCTTCTCTTCTCCTTCCTAAACATTCCCAGTTCCTTCAACCGTTCCTTAATATGACACAGACTCAAGGTCCTTTCTCCCCATCATTCAACGTCCTTCCTAAGTGGGGAGCTCAGAACTGAACTCAACACTCTCAAGTGTTGTCTGACTAGGGCAGAATATATCAAGACGATTAATTGCATATTCCTGTAACTGTTTCCCTTTGGAACAGCAGCCCTGAGGGTCTTTTCCTCCCAGCTTGATTTTATTTCCCTTTTTTCTAATTAAAGGGGCCATCCCTTGACTCACTTCTTAAAGAGGCCTATTCACTGAATGGACTTTACCTCACTCCAAGTGAGTACTTGAACAGGCCTTAGCCTAAAAGGGCTGGGGTCTCCCATTGCATCCTGGGTCATCTCCAGTCATCCTGATGAATATCTGGTCACTGGACCCAGATGGCTCTGAAGGAGAAAGTGAGGCTGGTGACCTTGCACAGCCCTCCGTCACTCAAATGAAAGTCAACTGCAAGTCATGTCATCATTTCCCTGATGTCATGGTCCTCTTCGAAAATGAAGGACAAACACAACAACAAGGGGCACTTCTAATTAAGTCTGAAGTTGTATTAGCATTTGGAGCTGACCCAAAACACTGCTAACTCAGATTAAGAGTCCATCAAAAGCCCTCCATTTTTTTCGAACTACCTCCTATGGGATCCAGGCTTCCCCCATACTGTAGTTGTAGTATTTTGTTTTCTTTTCTTAATTAAAGATGAGGACTTTATTTCTTTTTTCTTTCCCCCTCACTTTTCCTCCCATTTCTCCAATATCCCCATTTTTATTTCTTGGGCCTATCCATGACAGTCTTTGTGAAAGTACTATTTATTTATTTTTCAACATTCTTTCTTTTTAAAATTTTTAGTTTTAAACTCTCTCCCTCCCTCCCATACCATCCCTCATCCACTGAGAAGGCAAGCAATATGATATCAACCATACATGTGAAATTATACATATTTCCATATTAGCCATATTTTTTAAAAGCAAGAAAAATAAAGAAAGTGAGAAAATTATACTTCAGTTTGCACTCAAGAGTTCATCAGTTCCCTCTCAGGAGGTGAACAGTATTTTTTCATCATGAGTCCTTTGGAGCTGTCTTGGATCATTATATTGAATGGAGCAGATAGGTGGTACAGTAGATAGAGTTCTGGGCCTGGAGTCAGGAAGGCGAATTCAAATATGGCCTCAGATACTTCTTAACTGTGTGATCCTGGGCAAGACACTTCATCCTGTTTGCCTCAGTTTCCTCATCTGTAAAATGAGTTAGAGAAGGAAATGACAAACCACTCCAGTATCTTTGCCAAGAAAACCCCAAATGGGGTCACGAAGAGTCAGACGTAATCAAAACAACTGAACACATCATACTGATCAGAGTAACCAAGTCTTTCACTGTCGTTCATCCTTACAACATTGCTGTTACTATTCACAATGATCTCCAAGTTCTTTTCATTTCACTTTGTACCAGTTCGTATAGGTCCTTGTCATTTCTCATTAGCACAATAGTATTCCATCACAATCATATGCCACAGCTTGTTCAGCCATTCCCCAACTGATGGGCATCCCCTTGATTTCCAATTCTTTGCCATGACAGAAAGAGCTGCTATAAATATTTTTGTTCATATATAGGTCCTTTTCCTTTTTCTTTGATCTCTTTGGGATACAGACCTAGTAGTGGTATTGCTGGGTCAAACAGTATGCACATTTTTGTAGCCCTTTGAGCCTAGTTCCAAATTGTTCTCCAGAATGGTTGGATCAGTTCACTACTCCACCAACAGTGCATTAGTGCATCTATTTTCCCTCATCTCCTCCAACATTTTGTCATTTCTGATAGATGTGAGATGGTACCTCCGAGTTGCCTGAATTTGCCTTCTTCTAATTAATGGTGATTTAAAGCATTTTGTCATATGACTAGAAAGCTTTGATTTCTTCTGAAAACTGCCTGTACATATCCTTTAACCACTTATCAATTGGAGAATGAATTTAATTTAGTACTATACTCAATAAATATTTGAGAAATAAAGCCTTTATTGGAAAAACACGCTGCAAATTTTTTTAATATTACTTCATTGTTTATGGTACTCTTTAGCAAAACGTAGTTTCCCTGATTATCTCTTTTAATTAGGTCTGGTTTTGCTTTTGGGCAGCTAGGTGGTGCAGTGGATAGAGGGCCAGGCCAGGAATCAGGAAGACTCATCTTCCTGAGTTCAAATCTGGCCTCAGACACTTACTAACTGGGCACACCCTGTTTGCCTCAGTTTCCTCATCTGTCAAATCATCTGGAGAAGGAAATGACAAACCACTCCAGTATCTTTGCCAAGAAGCCTCCAAATGGGGTCACAAAGACTCAAACATGACTGAACAACAACATTCTTGCTTTTGCTTTGTCTAAGATCATGACTACTACGCCTGCCATTTTTACTTCAGCTGAAGCACATTAGATTCAGATCCAGCGCTTTAAATCTGTGTGTGTCTTTCTGTTTCAAGTGTGTCTCTTTTAAACAATATATAGTTGGATTCTGGTTTCTAATCCATTCTGTTATCTGCTTCACAGTTATCATCAGTAACTGCATTTCCTTCCATCCCATCATTTTTCTCTCTCCCTCTCTCCCCCTCTGTCTCTCTCTGTCTCCTCCTACTACCCTCCTCAGAAGTCTCACTTAATCCACCTTCCCTTTTGTGATCCCCCCTCCCTTTCTCTTATCCCCTTCCCCTCCTATGTCCTTACTGGGTAAATTGCATTTCTATATACAATTGACTCTGTGTGTGTGTGTGTGTGTGTGTGTAGTCTTCCCTCTTTGAACCCATTCTGACGAGAGTGAGGTTCAGGTATTGCCTGCCATCCCCTCCATTTCCCTCTCCATTGCAAAAGCTCTAGCACCTCTTTTATATGAGAAAATATGCCCCATTCTACCTCTCCCTTCTCTCTTCTCCCAGTGCATCCCTCTTTCTCACCCCTCCATTTTTTTGGAGATCATTTCAACATAATCAACTCACGCCCATGGCTTCTGTCTATGTAAAAACTCCTTCTTACTGCTCTAGTAACGATAAAGTTCTTAGGAGTTACATATATCATCTTCCCATGTAGGAATGTAAACAATTTAACTTATTGAGACTTCATCATTATTCTTTCATGTTTACCTTTTTATGCTTCTCTTGAGTCTTGTGTCTGAATGTCAAATTTTCTATTCAGCTCTGGTCTTTTCATCGGGAATGCTCAAACATCCTCTATTTCATTAAAAAAATCCATTTTCCCCCTGAAAGATTATGCTCAGTTTTGTTGGGTAGGATATTCTTAATTGTAATCCTAGCTCCTTTATCTTCCAGAATATCACATTCTAAGCCCCCCAATCCTTTAAGGTGGAAGCTGCTATACCTTGTGTGATCCCGATTGTGGCTTCACAATATTTGAATTGTTTCTTTCTAGTTGCTTGTAATATTTTCTCCTCAACGTGGGAGCTCTGGAATTTGGCTATAATATTCCTGGGAGTTTTCATTTTGGGATCTCTTTCAGGAGATGATCAGTGGAGTTTTTCAATTTCTATTTGACTCTCTGGATCTAAAATATGCATGCAGTTTTCCTTGAAAATTTTTTAAAATATGATATCTAGGCTCTTTCTTTGATCATGGGTTTCAAGTTGTCCAACAATTCTTAAATTATCTCTCTTCAATCTATTATTGAAGTCAGTTGTTTTTCCAATGCAATATTTCATGTTTTCTTCTTTTTTTCATTCTTTTGACTTTGTTTTATTGTTTCTTGATGTCTCATGGAGTCAGATTCTACTTGCCCAGTTCTAATTTTTAAGGAATTATTTTCTTTAGTGAGGTTTTGTACCTCTTTTCCAGTTTGGCCAATTCTGTTTTTTAAGTTCTTTTCCTCAGTGAATTTTTTGTATCTTTTCCATCTGGCTTAAGGAATTCTTTTCTTCAGTATTTTTTTTGCCTCTTTTACCAAGCTGTTAATTCTTTTCTGCATAATTTCTTTGCATCACTCTCATTTCTTTACTCTATTTTTTTCTCTACCAAGTTTATCTCTTTCTTTAACTCTTCCAGGAATTCTTGTTAGACTTGAGTCCAGTTAGCATTTTTCTTTGAAGCCTTTTTGTAGCAATTTTCATATTGTTGTCCTCTTCTGAGTTTATCTTCGTCTTCTCTGCCACTGTGGTAGCTTTTTATGGTCAAATTCTTTTTTGTTGTTTGCCAATTTTCCCAGCCTATTTCTTAACTTTGAACTTTATGTTAAAGTTGGGGTCTGCTTACCTCAGGGTGGGGAGGCACTGTGCCAAGCTTCAGAGTTTTTTGTGCTGCTGTTTTCAGAGGTAGTTTTTGAAGTCTGCAAGTTTTTGGTGTTTCCAAAGTGGTGTGATCTGGGGAAAGATGCGGCCACTGCTCTCCTTGTCTACACTCTGGTCTTTACTAAGAAAGGGTTCCTGGTCCCCTGCAGTGCTGGCACTCCTCTCTGCTTTGGTACTGTGACCAGGGCCCTTGTTCCTTTGTGACCAACCACCAGCACTCCTCTCCGTCCTGGAACTATGACCCAGAACTGCATATAAGCAATAGAGTTGTCATTCAGTGCCAGCAAAGGGTCCCCTGTTTTCTCTTTCTGAATAGTTGTCTGACCCCCTTACCATCTCTGGACTGAGAGCTCCTGAAACTGCTGCTGTGATCCTGCAATGGTGTGTGCAGGCTCCAGATAAGCCTCCACCCTGGTATCACAGACTTTTCCTGCCAACCTCTTAAGTTTTTTTAGGCTGGAAAAATGTTTCACTCTGACCTTTTGTTGGCTCTGCCACTCCAAAGTTTGATATTAGGCATTATTTTAAAGTTTTTTAAAGGGGAATGTGTGAGAGTTCATCCGGGTGGCTGTCCCTAATCTGCCCTCTTGGCTCCACCCCATTCTGTACTTGTGAAATTGATTGTAGAAGCCAGGTATGAGACTTTCTATTTATCCCAAATTAATTTCAACTTATTAGACTCAACCTGATACTGAATTAGTCCAAGAATTCTTAACTTTTATTATGTCATGGACTCAGGGATGTCAGTGTGAGCATTTGTACCTTGAAAATCAGCAAACTTTACAAATCAAGGCTTGATTGTTTCCTTGATAATCTAGAGCAGGGAACAGCAAACTACAGACAGGGGCTAAATCATGCCTGCCACCTCTTTTTGTGCTGACCTTGAGCTAAGAATGGTTTTCACATTTTTAGATATAATAAAACTTTATTTAAAAATGTAAAAACTTCCACTGTACAAAAACAGGCTGTATTTGGTCTGTTGCTCATGGTTTGCTCACCCTGGATCTAGACTTTAAAAAGTGATGGGGAAAAGGGTAATAATGCAGATTAAATTGAAAAGTGTATCCTGTTTTTCAGAGAGCCAGTTGTTAAACATTTACCAGAACATCCCTGCTGGCGTGGACCCCTTTGGCACTCTAGTGAAGCCTGTGGACCACTTCTCAAAATAATGTTTTCATATACATGGATTACAAAGAAAACCAATTATACTGAAATGTGGTTATCAGAATATTTTTTAAATACCAAGGATCACCGATCCAGCAAAACTAAGTATAACCCTTCCGGAGAAAAAAAAATTGATATTCAGTGAAATAGAGGGCTTTCAAGCATTCCTGATGAAAAGACCAAAACTAAATAGAAAATGTGACTTTTAAATACATGACTCAGGAGAAGCATAAAAAGATAAACAAGAAAGGAAATCATAAGGGATTCAAGAAAGTTAAATTATTTACATTTCTTCATAGGAAGATGATACTTGTAGCTCCTAAGAACGTTATCATTATTAGGGTAGTTAGAAGGAATATACATAGACAGAGGGCATGGATGTGAGTTGACTATGACGGAGACAATATCTAAATAAAATGGAGGGGTGAGAAGGAGGGATGCTCTAGAGAAGAGGAAAGGGAGAGGTAGAATGAGGTAAATTTTCTCACATAAAAGACGTGGGAAAGGACTTTTACAGTGAAAGGGAAGGTGGGGGAGGGGGTGCAGAACAATGCACAGTACCAATTACCTTCACTGAAATTGTCTCAAAGAGGGAATAACATTCACACTCGGTTGGGTATAAAAATCTATCCTATCCTACAGGGAAATATGGGGGGAAGAGGATAAGGGAAGGGAGGGGATGATAGAAGGGAGAGCAGATTAAGGGAGGCAGTGGTCAGAAGCAAAATTCTTTTGAGGAGGGACAGAGTGAAAGGAGAAAGAAAAAAGGATATAAACAGGGGGGAAATAGGATAGGGAGAAATATGCATTAATCATAACCATGAAAAATTTACAGCAAGTTTCTCTGATAAAAGCCTCATTTCTCAAATATATAGAGAACTGAGTCAAATTTATAAAAATACAAGTTATTTCCCAATTGATAAATGGTCAAAGGACATGAACAGGCAGTTTTCAGATAATGAAATCAAAGTTATCCATAGTCATGTGAAAAATGCTCTAAATCACTATTGAGCAGAGAAATGCAAATTGAAACAACTCTGAAGTACCACCTCTCACCTACCAGATCAGCTAATATGACAAAAAATGTAAATGATAAACGTTGGAGGGGATGTGGGAAAACTGGGACATTAATTCACCGTTGGAGGTGTGAGCTAGTCCAACCATTATGGAGAACAATTTAGAACTATGTCCAAAGGGCTAAAAAACTGTGCATACCTTTTGACCCAGTAATACTAGGTCTGTATCCCAAGGAGATCAAAGGGAAATGCAAAGGACCTATATTATAAAAATATTTATAGCAGCTCTTTTTGTGGTGGCAACCACATCAACTGGGGAATGGCTGACAAGTTGTGGTTACATGATTATGATGGAATACTACTGTTCTAGAAAAAAATGACAAGCAGGATACTTTCAGAAAAACCTGGAAAGACTTACATAAACTGATGCAAAGTGAAATGAGCAGAACCAGGAGAATATTGTACCAGTAACAACAATATCGTATGCTGATAAATTGTGAATGACTTAGCTATTCTCAGCAATACAATGATCCAAGACAAATCTGAATGACTTAGGATGAGAAATGCTATCCTCCTCCAGAGAAAGGACTGGTAGAGTCTGAATGCAGATCAAACATACATTTTTCTTACTTTCTCTATTTTTCTTGAGGGTTTTTTGGTCTGTGTTTTATTTCACAACATGACTAATATGGAAATATCTTTTACATGACTGCACATGTATAACCTATATCAAATTGCTTGCTTTCTCAATGAGGGGGGAAGGAGAGAATTTGTAACACAAAATATTTTTTAAAATAAAAAAAAGACTTGTAATTGGAAAAGTAAAATATTTTTTAAAAGACTCAAGGATGTGGTTCATGTGAGACAAGTGATTTGAGCTCACCAAGGACAGCTAGGGACCTTCTTACTGTCTCTTTACTTATCTTGAGAGTTAACTCCCTGTTTTCATTCCCAGTGAAAATGTCTTTCTCCCTGGCACAGAAGATAGAAACAGACTAAGAACTAACTCTCCCTTCACCTTCTCCCCCTCCCCTTCCCCCCTCCCTTTCCCTCTCTCTTCTCCTCTCTCTCTCTCTCTCTCTCTCTCTCTCTCTCTCTCTCTCTCTCTCTCTCTCTCTCTCTCCCCACCTCTCATTAGTTCTCATCATCACATTTACCCTAAACAGTGGCCCTAACTCTTCTTTGGTCCTTCCCTTTCCCCAAATGTAACCAAAACCAACACAGACCCCCCTCTTTTTCTGTTCTTAGCTTTCCTCAGCTGTCTTGGCCCATTCTGGCCATTATCACTTCTGATCCTGTTTTTACAGGACTGAGACACATGTTCGTCTATTGATCCTGTTACCTGGCCTTGCTTCCAGCTTCTGCACATGTCTTTTTCAAATATAAATTGTCTGGGAATTTCCCTGCAGATCCACATTGATCTCTGAAGGCAACTTCTATTTTTCTTCCTTGTCGAAACTGATTCCTTTTGAGACTTTAGAATTCCATCCCCAAGTTTTTTCATCCTTCCTCGGTTGACTTCACGGAGAGAATTTTAGTCCACGGAATCCTACTTTTGAATCCTTTGAAATTTGGTTTCCCTGAATCTAGGATATACATGCCCAACTTGCCTTTTCTTCACCAAAAATTCAAGGAAGGAGTGGTCATTTCCCCTTTCTACCCCCCCCCATGTTGTCATCATTTCCACGCTAGCAATCAATTGCTCCATGTTAGTAAGAATCAGACCTACGGTAGAATTTCCCCACGTCTAGCACAGTACTTGCCTGGATCACAGTAAGTGCTTAATAAATGCTGTTGATTTGACTTGTGTCTTTTCCCGTTTGAAAGATGAAATTATCACTAAGGCAAATCAAGAAGTTATTAACTGCTATGCTTTTGACAGAGGGAGAAATCTCTAGCAGATGTCTGGCTGATTAAAGTCTCACATCACCACTATATCCTGTTTCTGTGTCATGTTTGTGATGTCTCCTAAACTTCTCCTTTTTCTTTCCTCTTTCTGTCCAGGTGGTCTGTAGTATACTTCAAAAAATTACTTGTATTCCTTCTTCCATCAGTATTTATCCAAAAGTTTTCCACCATGCTTGCCCATTCTGGATCCTAGATTTCCTCACATAAGTACACCTTCTTAACATACAATGCTCTCCCCACCACCAACCCAACCCTTTACTTAGCCTGTTTCTGTTGAATAAAGTATGGCCATTCAGAGCCACAGGCCAGTCATGAATTATATTCTACCCAGCTTCAGTGATACCTATGAAGCCGAGTTTGTCTGCTCTTGTTCCACAGAATCTCAAGTTCCTGTTGTTTATTGGCTGAATTCGGGACATTTGTGTATAGAAATTCTTGCTATAGAAATGCCAATCTTCATTCATTCATGTATACACATATATACCATGCATGTATACATTCATGTATACATAGATAAACCACATCGGCATATGTGTACATCCCACATATGTATACATTCATAAACCACATGTGTATAATGCACATAGCATATATGTATACATTCATTTAAGCATGCATTCAAATATTCGTTCATTCAAGCATTGATGCACCCACGCACACTGGCAGGTGGCCCCCAGGTCCTACCTGGTGTGCCTTGAGGACTCCAGTCATACCTGGTGCCTGGGGAGGTTCAGCTGTCCCCTCCCCCAGTCCAGAACCCACTTCAACCTTGCTGCAAATGTTCCCTTCCCTATTTCCTCTCTTGGCAAAACAATGAACCTCTGTCCCGAGAGAACCCAGAATTCCCTTTCCATTCTCACCCTTAAGCTCTCTCCCCAGGTTCACTTCCACGAGGCAGGTACTTGCCATTTGCCTAGTGGTGTAACTCTTAGTTACTGTCCTTTCCCTTATATTATTATTATATTATAATAATACATTATACATATATACATTACAACAATATATTATAATATTTTTATATATATACATATATATTATCCCTTATATTAAGCCTTATAGTTTAATTCTTTTATGACTATTGTCCCCAGTTAGAGCATGAGCTTCTTCAGAGCAGGGACTATCTTCCTCTCTATTTGTATCCTGAGCACTTAGCACAGTGCCTGATATGTAGTAATAAATGTTTTTTTTTCTTTCATCCATCATTCTAGTATTCACGTATTCAGGCAATCAAGCATGCATCCAAATAGTCAAGCATGCACCCATGAATGACACCGAGCATTCTTGCATTCAACCATTCATTTGTGCATGCAATCAACCGTGCAGTATGTAATTCCAACATACATTCATTCAGGCATTTGTGTTTTTATTCAGTAATTCATTCAGGCTTTCTTGTATTAACTCATCCATTCAAACATGAGTAGCCAATTCCCACCTCAGAATAAAAGGATTTCAAGGTTGGGAGAGGCCCCAGGGGCCATCTAATCCAAGCCACATCCTTCAATAGGGCGCTCTTCACAGTATATACAGAGAAGTATGGTCTAGCCTTTGTGTAAATGCTTTCAATGAGAGGAATACCACCCTTGGATAGGTTCCATTGTCAGATTTTCCTGACAAGTGAAAGAAATTTAGTCAAGACTAAATCTGACTTTTTGAAGTTTGCATCTAATGCTTCTTATTCTGGCCTCTGGGGCCAAGCAGTAGGTTTTCTCCTGTGTTAAATGAAGGGTTAGACTAAATAACCTATAAGGTCTCTTTCAGTTCCAAATATATGCTCCTGAAATTTAATCTCTCTCACGTGACAGCTCTTCAAATACTTAAAGACAGCTGTCATGTTCCTCCCTCCACCCCAGCTGAGTTGCATCTTCTCCACACAAAATATCTCAGTTTTTTCAACTGAATCTCAGATGCCAAGGACTCAAGACCCTTTGCCTTCCTTGCTCCCCACTCTCTACGCATTCTCCAGTTTATTGGTATTTCTTAAAATGTGGCACCCAGAGCTGAACTCCAAATTCTCGAGGTTATCTAACTAGGACAGGACCATTACTCCCTTTATTCCTGGATGCTAGGCCTTTCTCTTAATGCAGTCCAAGATTGCCATGAGCTTTTTTGGCTTCCACAACATTGTCTTGCCATAGTAAGTTTGCAATCCACCAAAATCTCCAGAGTTTCCCCCAATGCACTGCTTCCACCATCTTATTGATTGTTTGAACCCAAGTCTAAACCTTTGCATTTATTCCTATTACATTTCAGCTTATGAGATCTGACCCAAGAGTCTAACCTGCCTCTGTCATACAGCATGTTGGCTTGGTACCAGCTGGAAATTTGATAAGCATGTCAACTATGCCTTTATCAAAGTCAAAATGTTAATCAGCTCCAGGACAAGCCAACAATCTATTGGAGAGTTCCTTCCAATTTGACATTGAACCATTAGAACCATTAGTGATGACAACTGTTTGGGTTGTCCAAAGAAGCATACTTTCATCTTCACCATCTTTTCCACAAGAACACTGAGGGGTCCTTGTTAAATGCTTTGGTAAAATCTAGATAAACTGTATCTACAATATACCCTGCTCTACTAGCTTAACACTGTCAAAAAAGGAAGCAAGTTGAGTCTGGCATGACCTGTTCATGATGAAGCCAGGCTGACTGTGATCACCACTTCCTTTTTGTTAACCATGTCTTTAGTAATATGTTCTAGAATTAGCCAAGGGAATTGAGGTCAAACTCATTTGCCTAGAATCTTCAGCCTGTCTTCCCTTCCTTGAAAGTCAGGATAACTTTTGCCCCTCTCCTCTTCCATTCTCCACAATCTTTCAAATATCACTGACCGCTGCTCCTCCATCTTCCAAACTGGAACTCCAGAGGCCATACCCAGGAAGAGTTAAGCCACTCAGCTTGGAAGTCCTTGAAATTATGAATCCTCATCCTCAACAGGGCTGTTACCTCCTCTTTTCCATCTCTTAGTCTGAGGACAGTACTCAAATGATCACTATCATGAAGAGCATGACCAACAACGGCACGTCAGTGGGCTATCCTGTGGTTCCACCCTCCATCCCTGTGACTTCCTAGACCAAAATGCCTTTCCCTGGTCACCACTCCCCTACATATGCTGTCTTCCTCCCCTCACCTCCTTATTAAAATGGAAGTTTCTTGAGGGAAGCTCCTGGCTCTCTCACATCCCTTTTCATTCACATCTCCCGAACTTTTATGCAAATTCATTCATTCAAATGCTTTTTCATTCAACTATATCTATATATTTTATCAATATGTGATGATGCAGTCTATCTGGACCTGATGACCTGAATGCAGAGAGCAGGAGAGAACTCTCTTAATATCTCCTTACTTATTAAAAAAATTCCATATTAGCCTCTTGTGTTCTATCCACTTTATTTCAAAGGTCATTCTCCTCAGCAGAGAAAACTGACATAAAATATGTATAGGACAGCCCAGCCTTCTCACCATTATCAGTGAACAGCATTCCATTCACCCCAAGCATCAGTCCCATCATTTCTTTGATCTTCCTCTTTTGCCTGATTAAACAACAACAGCCCCAACAACAACAATCCTGAATCCTTGTTCTTCTCTTTTCTCTTGGTTGACCATCAAGCTTTAACTCCTGACACTGTACTTTTGTATTTATCCTATTGCCTGTTCTTGCTTTCATCCTCTATACATGTCTTTTTGACATTGCTCAGCATATGGTTCCTACTGGGAAAAAAAAACCCATAAAATACAGTAAATAAGCGAAAAGCCATAAAAACTTAAACTCTGTCAAAGGTGGAAGTCCAAACATGGCGACCCGTTTAGAATCACAACTTAAATACTGAATTATATTTTAGACATTGAATCATAACTGAAAATACCATGACCTATGAAAACCATAATGAGAATATTGTGGCCTATATGTGACCAGGACATGATTGATACACAAACTTATGTCTGGACATAACATTGGCTTGGCTCCCAAGATCATTACTAAGCAGAAAATCAAAAATATCCACCAGCCAGTAGTGATGCACTCTATACTCCTCCTCCCTTTGTCTGTTTTCTATAATTACCACAGGGATTTTGGGGATTCTATTCAGGGATCCACTAAACTGGCCACCATCCTGTAACATCAACGTGATACTCATAGCAGCTGCTATGAATATGCATAGGCATTTCCAGGGTTGGTTTGCAAATTACAAAAACTCTCTTCCTCCAAGACAAAAACAAAATATTTATTTAGGACATTACTATTAGGATACCAGAAGGCAAGATTTAGCAAGGTACTCATCACCAATCCAGGGAGCACAGATTTCAAGCATTCTTTAAGTTCCCCATGGCAAGCAAGTTCCTCCTTCCGGCCCTTTCTCTCTCCTCCCACTTCTCTCTGCTCACACCTCTCCCTCCAAGTAATACAATATACACTGTTTCCAATCAAAGACTAAGCACTTGATTGGCTTAGTGCTGAGAAGCTTGGAAATCAGCACTTAATTGGAAAGGAGGCCTATTAATGGGTGAGGAAGATCTTATATCCCATTAACCTTACACACCTCAGACTGAAGATTGCCCATGTTTGTGAATATCCATAATGATTGATTGAACTACTACCTATAATCAATCTAGAGATACTTGGCCTCTTCCTTTGGTATCAAAAGAACACCCCACAGTTATGGGGGAGGTATAGGGTTCCCCAGCTAAGGGAATTCTGGACTCTACACTTAGTGAGCTCCATTCAGACATCTTCTTTTTTTCCTTGACATCAAAATTGTTTCCCAATCAGGCAATAAATGCTTATTTAGCATCTGCTATTAAAAAAATGAAACAGACCCTTCCCTCAAAGAGCTTGCATTCTACAAGATAGATACAATACATTCACAGACAAATAAGTATGAGATCCATACAAAAATGCATAATAGTTAGGGATGCAAGGAGGAAAGAGTACCAACTACTGGAGGAATCAGAAAGAAGATGGAATTTCAGATGAGCTTTGATGGGAACTAAGGATTGGAAAAGGTGGTGATGAAGAGGGAGAGTATTCCAGGCATCAGAGGCAGCCTGTAGAATGGCCCATAAAAATCAAACTCAGATTCTATGGGGCACAATGGAAGGGGAGGAAGGGCAAGGGGACACTGGATGGGGACCTGCACCCCAGAGGAGAGGGCTGTCATGAATGGGTATGAGGGAGTTAGGGCCAGGGAAAGGAGCTTTGGTCTGAGGATCCCATGCCCTTCCTTCCCAGGAACAAGGGTCATTTTGATTTGGTTTCATTGTCCCCTGGATGAGAGGGGAGTTGGATAGGCTTGCAATATGCTTATGTTGGCTAAGCCCTGGCATCCTGGTGGGATGTCTGGATAGACTGCAGTTGGAACCGGGGCAAGCTGGATACAGAGGATAGAGTGGAGGTTTCACTTCTTAAATGGGAATAAACAGCATCTCCTCCCATTCACTCTGCCTAGAACACAGCCCAGGGAGTACTGAGCCTTCATTCTGGCCACTTCTGGGGAAATAGATGCTCAGTGCTGGAGGATCTGACATTTTGTTTCATGTAGTAGTCAGTCAGGCAGTCAATAAACATTTATTAAGCACCTACTGTGTACCAGGCACTGGAGGTTACAGTCTAATGAGGGAGATACTATCTTAACAACTATGTGAAAACAAGCAATATACAAGAGAAATAGGAAAACAGCAAGAAAGCCCTAGAATGAAGAAGAACTGGGAAAGGCTTCCTGTAGAAGAAGAGATGTTAGCTGGAACATGAAGGAGTCAGGGAAATCTAGAAGTGGAATGAGGAAGGAGAGCATTCCAGGCTTGGAGGATGGACAGCCAGAAAAAATGCTCAAAGCTGGGAACTGGAACATCTTGTATGAGGAACAGCAAGGACGCTGATGTCCCTAGATCGCAGAATATGATCTGGGTTGGGGGGTGGTAAGGTATAAGAAGACTGGAAGGGGGCAGGCTATGAAGGGCTTTGAATGCCAAACAGGGTGTTTTCTATTTGATCTTTGGGGTAATAGGGAGTCACTGGAGTTTATCAAATAAGAGAGTGACATGATCAGACTTCTACTTTAGGAAGATCACTTTGGCAGCTGAGTGCAGAAGGATGGACTGGTGTGGGGAGAGCCTTGTGGCAGGCAGCCCCACCAGCAACTACTTTAATATTCCAGGCAGGAGATAATGAGGGCCTGCACCAGGGTGTTGGACATGTCAGAGGAGATAAGGAAGTGTACATGAGATGTTGCAGGGGTAATATTGATGAGCCTTGGCAACAGATTGGATGGAGCAGGGGTAGGGTGAGGAGAAAGTAGAGGATGATACCTAGATTGTAAACCTTGGTGACTGGGGAGATGGTGGTGCCCTCAACAAAAGGGAAGGAAACCCTGGGTCCCTTTACTACCTCTCCCTACCACCATTGGGGAGGCAAGGAGAAAAGAGTTGTCTTAAATCTGTGTCAGAAAGGATTGGCCACTAAACCCAATTACTAGACTTTGCAAAGGAGTGACTCTACCCTTGGGCTCTTTGCTTCCTTCCTCTCTTTAGGACATGTGGAAGGTAACTTTCTTGGATGGCCACTGAACACATGTGGCAGCTAGAACAGGAACCTGGCTAGGTGAGCTTGAGCCTCTGCCTCTGGCTACCTCTTCTGTTGTGTTTCTTTCTCTAATCATAAGAGACTGAACATTGATCCTGAGATGGATGTTGCTAGCCTTGGAAGCAACCTTGGGAGGTCCCAGGTTCCTCATTCAGTGCCAGATGCCCCTTAAACCTACTATGGTGCTGGGTATGCAGAGCCCAAGAGTGCAAGAAAAAGAGCTTGACACCTCTCTCTCGAGGGTTGGTTCCCCCACACCCATCCCTTAGGACTGAACAGAGAGGATGAACACAGACCTGAGGGGGCTCCTTAGTGAGAGAGGGAGAATGCCTCAGCCTCTATTGGCCCAGAAAAGGTCATTTCTTGTGTTCTACTCATTTACCCTCCAATCCACAAGGATGGCCTCTGCCTCCAGGTGAGTTCCAGGGTTGAGTCTTTTTTTGTGTGTCCTCAGACTTTCATTCTTGAGACCAAATGAGTGAGTAACTATGATTAGACCAGTGATTCATGGAGATGAACGACATACTCATTGAAGGTTGGACCTTAAAAGATCTTTAGGATATAGAATGTCAAAGTAGAAGGAACCTTCAGCTGGTAGCACTGAATGTTTCTTTATGAATAGGGAAAATATAGATTGAGAGATAGGTAGGTAATAAGCATTTATTAAGCACTTACTATGTACCAGACAAGCATTTATTAAGCACTTACTATATACCAGACACTATGCTAAGTGCCAAAGATACAAAGAGAAGGAAAAAGAAAGCACTTGTACTCAAGTAACGTACATTGTAATGGGACAGCCAACATATAAAAGGGGGCATCGGGAAAATAAGGTGTACCTGGGTGAGGGCATGTTGGCAAAGTCCTTTGAGTCAGAAGCACAGCTTGGAGTGGAATGGAGCAGGGCTGGTCTGGCCCATCCCCAAAATGAAGGACCCCAAAAGAACAAGGGGAGCAGTGGGGTGGCATGGTGGAAAGATGGGAGAAGGATGAAAAAGCTCCAGTCTCAGGGTGAAAGAGAAGCTGAGTCACGGTGGTGAAGTTCTTAGAATTCACATGTAGAGCAAGGAGGGGAATTTTGGGAGTCTGCTCCCAAAATGGAGAAAGAGATTGGCATGGTGGAAGGATACTGCAAGGTGGGAAGCCCAGTTGCTGAGAGAAGTCTCAAGGAGAACAAAAATGGTTCATAGGACCAGAAAATTTATAGCTAAAAAGTACTTTAGAGAACATTTAATGAAATAAGCAAGCAGAAAGCAGTTTTAAGCACCTACATGGAGGGGGAGAACTAGGGGAAGGAACGAGACAATATAACATGTTTATAGATAAATCAATCTAAGATATACATGAATTAAAAACAAAGCCATTGCAGTTAGTAACTGGGGGAATTGGGACAGGCTTCTTGAAGGAGGGAAGATTTAAGCTGAGATCTGAAGGGGACCAGAACCAGGAGGCAGAGATGAGAAGCAAGAACATTCCAGGCCTGGGGATGGAAGGTCATGTTTGAGGAACAACAGCTAGCTCAGTATTCCGGAGGAGGAGGAGGAGAAGGAGAAGGAGGAGAAGGAGAAGGAGGAGAAGGAGAAGGGGAAGGAGGAGGAGGCGAAGGAGGAAAGGAGGGGGAGGAGAAGGAGGAGGAGAGGAAAGGGGGAGGAGGAAAAGGAATAGGAAGGGGAGGAGGAGGGGGAGGAGAGGAGGGGCACCACAACAATGATGATGACGATGACAATAAGAAGGAACACACAATCAGCCTGGAAAGTTAGACTGGAGCCACCATGTGAAGGCTTAAAACACCAAACAGGAGTCGAGGTATTTGACCTGAGAATCACTGGAACTTTTTGACAAGGGGAACAACCTGGTGGGATACACGTTTTGGCAATATCACTATTGTGGGTTTGGGGCCATCAGCAGTCGTCTTGACCTGTGTCTTGCCACCGGACTCCCATGACCCTGGAGTGAGGCTGATGACTTTGCACAGCCCTGCCTCACTTAAATCCAATTCCCTTGCAAGTCAAGTCATCACCCTCCTGACATAACTGCCTCGTTGAGAATGAAGGATGGACAACAACAACGGTAGGTATATGGAGGATGGGCTAGGGCAAGGAGAAACTCAAGGCAGAGAGACTGACTAGGAAGCTATTGCAATAATCTTGGTGAGAGGGGATGTGGGTAAGAGCTAGGAGGGTGGTTAAGAAAAAGGGTTGGGTATGATAGAGAAATGTCGTGCTGGTAGAATTGGCCAGTGTGGATGTTTGGGGGGTGGGGGTTGCAATGGAAGTTGACAAGTCAAGGACGGTGCCTAGGGGACTAGCAGGATGGCAGCAGCCCCAACAGAAACAGGGAAATTTGTAGGGTGAGAGAGAGAAGAAAAAGAAATGGTGACATTCTCAACAGTTGGGAGGAGCCATGGATGATGAGCCAACAAAGGAGTCTGAGGACAAATGGCCAGAGAGGTAGAAACTCAGGAGAGAGTAGTATCATAAGAGCCCAAGGAGGAGAGGATCTAGGAGGACAGAAGGTGACAACAGTGCCAAGCAGTCAAGGATGAGGATTGAGAGAAGGCTTTTGGATTGAGCACTAAAGAAATAACAGAGATAAAGCCTTGGAGGCAGCAGTTCCTACTGAGTGAGCTCCAAGAGGGCAGGGATTTGTCTTTTGCCTCTTTTTGTATCCCAGGGCTTAGCACATAGCCTGGCGCATAGTAGGTGCTTGCTTAATAAATGTTTATTGATGAATTTATTGAGTGCTATTCATGGAAGTCATACTGCAGGGAGTTGAAAGGCTCTGACTTGGTCCCATTTCTGGTAGGCAGGTGGGCAGACATAGGGGCTGGAGACTAAATAAGAATATGCCCCAGTCTGGAGCCTGGCAGCTTATAGAGGGTAGAGGCCTTGGTCATTAACCTTTCATTTTACAGATGAAGAAACTGAGGCTTAGTGAGGAAAAGTAACAGAATCAGAGAATCTCCCTGTTGGAAGGGACCTCAGAGGGCCTTTAGCTCAACCTACAATATTCCAACAAGCGGCCACCCAGGCTCTTCTTAAATATCTCCAGTGACAGGGTGCTCACTAGTGGAGGCTGATGATGCCACTCTTGGACAATTCTAATCAGTAAAGAATTTCTTCATTTCTCTCAAGCAATATTCATGTGGCATAGAGCTATTTGCTCTTTGTGGCCCCAGAGCACAATGCCTCCTATATACTTCAAGTATTGGTTATTTCACCAGAACAGAAAACTCCCCATGTGGCAAGTAACTTCATCACTCATGGGATCATGGATTTGAAAAGCTAGATGGGACTGCAGAGCCCATCCATTCTGATTCCTTCAATTTGCAGATGGGGAAACTGAGGCACAGAACTTAAGTCATACACCCAAGGTCACACAACCAGAAAGTATCTGGGGTTGGATTTAATCCTTGCTCTTCCTGATTCCTGAACAGTAGCACTCTGTCCTTACCGCCCCCCCTCAACACACTCCTCTGCCCTGCATGTAGCAGGCACTCAGTAAATGTTAGCTGTTGGCAAAGGCTCCCAGGCCCATCAGAAGTTTGGCTGTCTTCTTTTTCATCCTGTCCAGTTTGGCAGACGACCTGCCCAGAATGTGGGCAAAGGCCCGATGTTCCTCAGGATCGTGGAGTCTCCTCTTGGGCTGCCCTTCTGACCAGGCATGGAGGCCCACTACTGCCCAGTACAGAACCAGCTGTACCTGCTGTCGAGTTAGGAGTCTTGTTTGTTCCTTCTACTCTACCGGTAGTGAGCTTTTGTGCCCCTATCCTCGTGGGGGGTGGGAGGAGGGGGGAAACGGGGTGGGGGGAGGGGGGAAACTAGAGTTGGGGGAGGCCGGAGAGAACCAGAAAGGCTGTGTTGCTGTGGCGGTAGCTGCAGTTGGTCTGCCACTGCACATTTAGGTTTGGGGAGTCCCCTTCCCTTTCCAGGCCTCAGTGTCCTCTCCTGTAAAGGGAAGGAACTGGACCAGATGCTGGGTCAGGTTCTTGTCCTTCCCCGGGCCCAGGTTCTAAGGGTCTTAAGGGTGTTGACGTCCTGGCGTCCTGGGACTCCACCCTCACCCACAGGGGACCGTGGCATCACGGGGTGCGCAGCCAAAGCTGGTCCCCACGAAGCGCGTTCGGGGGAGCGTGACTGGAGCCCGGCTGCCCGTAGCCACCGCGTGGGGAAGACGACGGGCCGGGCCAGGGAAGGGCAAGGGCAAAGGAAAAAGAAAAGGACGGACAGAAGAAGGACAGACGGAAGGAACCAAGGGGAGCGGGCCCCAGGACGTGGCGCAGGCGGGGGAGGTGGCGGGGACCAGACCGGACAGAGGGCGGGCGGGACAGGAGGGAGGCGGCCTAGGGGCCCCGGGGGAGCAGGGCTGGGGAGGGATAGGAGGGGAGGGAGGGGAGGGGCCGGGACTGGGCGGAGCGGGCGGCTCCGGGGCGGGCCGGGAGGAGGCCAGCTGCCCAGACACCTGGCTCCCTCCGCTAGACTTCCTCTGCACACGTCAGTTCCTACTCCGCTGCTCCAACCCAAACTTGGGGAGCTAGGAGAAGAGCCCACGGAACAGACCGAGGGAGTACCTCCGTCCGAGCGCAGCGGGACTCAGGTGAGAGAAACTCCAGGGCTTCTCCTTCACTGCCCTGCGCTCCCTTCTCAGCTCCCACTGCCGTCCTGGGGAGCCCCAGAGGGGCTGAGGGAGAGAGCCACTGAGATCGAGAGAGATGCACAGAGATTGGGAGAGACACAGAGAGGAGAGATGCATGCATGCATGTGTACCCACACACACTGAGCCGTCCCACCGCCCGCCCTGGGCCACTGATGATTTGTGGCTCCCCGAGGGGCGTTGTGGCCACGCAGCGACTCCCCAGCTCCAACGGTGGCCGGGGCGCGTGGCGCAGGCATCTTCCAACTCCACTCCCTTCGCCGCCAAACCTCCCCCTCCTCTTCATCTCTCTCCCCTTCAGCTCCCACATCTGCTTTGATGTTCTCCCCTCTTCTTGCTTCCCCTCACCTCCGCTCCTCCCCACCTCGGGCAGTCCAGGTTCGAAGGCCCCGCAGCCCGGAATTCTTTCTTCTCAGTGGTCCTCCCAGGCTGACCATTCTGGGCTCTCCAGTGCCCTTCCAGCTGTGGGTTCCCCTCAACTCACGCTCATTCCAGCCCGTGGTGCCTCCTACAAGGCAGGCTGGCCTTCACTCCTGGAATGCTCCCCCACCTCACTTCTGCCTCTCCGATCCCTACTGCCCTTCAAAGCTCAGCTCCAATCCCACCTCCCCCTTGAAGCCTTCCCTAGCTGCTCATGGCTCCCCTTCCTCTCGCCCATTACCTTGCTGATTTTTTTGAAAGCAGGCAGGACTTTCCGTAGAAAAAACTCCTTTCCTAATGCAGCTTGACCACAGTTCTAGAAGTCTTTTAGAATGGCCTGGGGCACTGAGAAATCAGGCTCCTTGGCCAGCTAAGCCAGTATGGGTCAGTCCACCCTTGAACGCTGCTATCCTGCTGCCCCTCGCCTCGTGGCTACTTTTTAGAGCCTCTGCGTGCACAGCTTGTCCCCTCATGAGGAACGTAAGCTTCTTGAGCACAGGGACTATTTCATTTTTGGTTTTCGATTTCTAGCACTTGCCTGGCAGATAGTCTTAAGAAATGTTTGTTGGTTGATTTCCTGATTACATCTAATCTTTCCTCGTTGTTTCAATCCACATTCTATATTCTCAGGCCTCTTCTAGTTCTGACATTTGGTGATCTAACATCCTCTCCAGTTCTAAAGTTCTGGAGGTACTCCACGTTCTAAGCTCGGTTCCATTTAGAACATCATATGACTTCTCAGCTCAGATGTTCTATGTTCCAAGGTCCCTCCCGGCTCTAACATTCCATGTTCTCTGTTCTAAGATCTTTCCCAGCTCCTAAAACACTATGTTCTAAAATCCCTTGTCCATTTTGCCTCCCTGTGTTCTAAGGTCCCTTTTAGCCCCTGCATTCTATGTTCTTCATTCCCTCCCTCCTCTAAGAGCCAGCATGGCTTAGTGGAGAAAGAGGCTGCTTCGGAATCCAGTAACCCTGGGTTCAAATACAATGTGACCCTGGAGAAGTCACTTGACCTAACATGGCCCCAGACAACTCTCTGAGACTAGAAGACCATTGCTCATCTGAATTATTACTAGGAGTTTGTTCCACCAATTAAATCAGGCATCCAGATTAAATAAATACAGACCCCTTTTGGTTCTTACATTCTCTGGTCAAATGTTCCTCTCAGTACTGCCGTTCTATTCTGTCTTCCAAAGTTTCTTCCAGCTCAGCCATTCCCTGTTCTGCTCTCTAAGACTCCTCACCCCCCACCCTGCCCCCATCTCTAAGCTCCTGTTGCCAGAAGATTGTAAACTTACAGCTGGAAGGAACTTTTGAGATGACTTAGTCCAAGCCCCTCATTTTACTGATGGGTAAACTGAGACCCAAAGAGGGCATGTAACTATTTCGAAGTCACACAGGGAATAATTAGCAGAATTGGGCTTTCCAAAGCCAGTAGCTCATGGTCCAAGGTCCCTTCTAGCTTTGATGGTCCCGGTTTCATGTTCTGAGTCTCTTTCCCCATGGCTTCCTTTTTTCTCCTCCCCTCTTTCTTCTCTCCTCCTCCTCTCCCATTCCCCTTCTCCACTATCCTTCTCTCTTCTTCCTTTCTCCACTCCTTCCTTTCTCTACTTCTATCCTCCTTCCCCCCCCTTCTTTCCTCTCCTCCCATCCTCCTTCTGTTTCTCTCCTTCCAGCCCCACTCCATCCTCTGTCTCTAGTTCAATCCTCCCTTCCTCCTTCCATTCTCTTCTTCCTCCTCTCCTCCTCCCCCTCCTTCTCTTCTTTCCCCTCTCTCCCTTCTCCATCCCTCTTCTTCCTTTTCCTTTCAAGGCCTTCCTCCTTCTTGGGTCCCCCCCCCCCACAAACCTATTCCTCTTGAGCCCCAACCCCAAGGCTTTGCCCCTCCCAATTCGGTGATTTCTTCCTTCTGGCCCTTCCGGACTCTGCTACCTACCTCAGCTGCTCTGTGTGCCCCCCCCCCCCACTTCATATACATATGAAAGAATTCTTCCAGCTTAAATGAGCCTCATCATATACCCTCAGGAGGTTATTCAGGAACCTCTTCTGGGGACTGGAAGCACCTTTTTTTACAGAGTAACACTTGATTAGCAATTTGGCCTTCAGGCTTGAGTTGTTTGGAGTCACCCAACCAGAACCCAGGGCCAAACTTCGAACAGAAAACACTTCTCAGACCATCTTGTTTCTAACCCACTCATGGGGAAGTGGAAAGGAAACCTTAGCAAGCATCCAAGACTTCCTCCCCAACATGTTGCCAAATGGCAAATTAGGCCCCAGGTCTCAAGACTTCAACACTAGTACTGGTTCCATCAGGATTTCTTGCTCATGGGAAGGATCTGTGGCGTCGAGAGGGCAGGGTGTTTGAGGTCCCAGCCCCTCCCCTCCGGCTCTCCTTTGTGTAGCTACCGTGAAAACTGCCTCTAGTTTGGGGCTCCCCTAAACTTGCCGGAGGCCAGCTCTTGTTTTCCAAGACATCTGGCAAAAAATGTCCGGGCTGCCTTGAGCATCAGAAGGCAGAGGGACCATTTGAGGCTCTGAGATTGCATGTTCTTTCTGCCACTAACCAGCTGTGTGACCCAGTTCAAGTCACTGCCCCTCTCGGCTTCGATTTTCCCTCTCAGATCAGCTCTGAATGACATGATACTATCATCTCTGAGCCTTTCCTCTAGAATGGAGGCCTCCTGGGAGAATAGGGATCAAGGGCTATGGACTTTCTCTTTCTCTTCCTGTTGGAATTGGCAGGTGAATATTTGATCCCTTCTTGGGACTTTGCCTGTGGTTAGTGAGTTTGTCCCGTGTCTCAAAAACAGGCCTGGCTGCCAGTGGGAGTGATGAAAACCTGGGCAAAGGCCAGGAAAAGACCTTGAAAAGTCACTAAACCAGAGTCTTCCCTTTTTGTGTGTGTCCAGAATCCCTTTGGCAGTCTGGTGAAACTTAGGGACCTCTTATTAGAATCATGTTTCTAAAGGCATAAAATGAAATACTGAGGATTACGAAAGAAACTAATTAGATTGAAAGTTATTAAGATATTTTTCCCAAAAATTCATAGGCCCCAGGTTCTGAACAGCAATTCAGTCCAACCCCTTCATTTAGAGAGAGGGAAATGGAGACCAGAGAGGAGAAGAGATTGGCCCACAGTCATAAGAGCCAAAGCAGAGACAGAGAAAACTCAAGCTTTCTGACTCCAAAGCCAGTATATCACACTGGGATGATGGAGCACATCCACAAATAAGTAACACACAAAGTAGGGAGAGAAGGGGGCCAGGGAGAGATTTGTTGTTGTTCACTTGTTTCTATGAGCCCATTTGGGGTTTTCTTGGCAAAGATACTGGAGTGGTTTTCCATTTCCTTCTCTAGTTCATTTTACAGTCGAGGAAACTGAGGCAAACAGTGATTAAGTGATTTTCCCAGAGTCACACAGTTAGGAGTGTCTGAAACCAGATTGGAACTCAGGAAGATGAGTCTTCCAGACTCCAGGCCTGGCACTCTATCCACTGTGCCACCTAGCCACCCTATCCCATTTTACAGACGAGGAAAGTAAGGCAAACAGTGATTAAGTGCCTTTCCCAGGGTCACACAGCTAGGAAGTGTCTGAAGCCAGACTGGAACTCAGGAAGATGAGTGTTCCAGAATCCAGGCCTGGCACTATCCACTGAGCCACCTAGCTGCCCTTCGAGGAGAGATAGGACAGGGTATCAGAAGAAAATGACAGGAGGAGCACAGAAGAGGATCTGAGGAAGGAGCACACTTCAGGTTTAAGGGCCAGTTGAGTAAATACAGGGAAGTGGAGAAGTGCAGGCCAGGAAAGATGAATGACCTCTAGCCTATTGTGGCCAGAGGGAGTGCAGACTGTCAAGAGGAAGTATGTGAAGGGAGTCAGAAGGCTTAGGGTGGAGCCAGCCTTGAATGCCATACCAAGTTGGTACTTTAGTCTATGGACAATGGCAAACCACTGATCATCTTGAGTGAGTGGCACAGTCAGGCCTGCTCTTCAGGGATTATTTTGCCAGTTGTGTGGAGGCTGGACTAGAGAGGGCAGAGACAGGAGGCAGGAAGCCCAGTTAGCAGAAGCAGTAAAGGCCTAAGGGACAGAGTGGTACCTGAGTTGGTCCTTAAAAGAGGACAAGAATTTCAATACAACTGGGTAGGGGAGGCTTTTCCAGGCATGGGAGTTGGACTGGGCCAACACATGGAGGTAGGAGAGGGTCCCATGAGATTGGGGAAAACTTTAGTGTTCTAATATGGGTGTAATAGACAGGGAATGATGTAAAATGAGGCTGGGAAGGTTGGCTGGGCCAGACTGTGGAAGACTGCCAGGCAGAGTGGTTTATAATCTGTCTTATGGGTAATAGGGATCTATGAAAGATTTTTAAGCAAAAGAGGGACTTGGAGGGTGGGCTGTAGCAGGGAGACACTGGAGGTAGGAAGACCAATTAGGAAGTTATGATAGTGATCCAAGCAAGAAGTGGCAAGGTAGGGCAGTGGTGGGAGAACACGGAGGTGTGCAAGAGGGGAGGAGGGAAGGAGACCCAAGAGCAGGGGTGGAGAACTTCTAGATCCTCAAGTGCAGCCCTTTGACTGAATGCAAACTTCTGGGGTTTTCCCATTCCATCAAAGGGCTGCACTTGAGGACCTAGAGGGCTACATGTGGCCTTGAGGTCACAGGCTCCCTACCACTGATTTTAGATCATTAAAGTGGGCAGGAACCAAGAAGGTTGGTGTCCATCTTTTTGACAATTAGCACAGAATTTTCAGAGGAAGCAGGTGATGTTTGAAACCACTGGCTACTGACTGGCTGGGTGATTTCATCCTTTGTCCATCCTACCCATCTTCCTTATTCTTCCCTCTGTGTCTGTTTCCATGCTTTTGGTCTCACAGCAAGCCCAGACCCTAGCCGAATAGGGAGATGCCTGTAACTCCACATCACTGTTTCCCTAAAGCCACTTGCTTGGAGAATGGGATGGATAGCTAGGATAGTAGTGAGAGGGGAATCATGGTCTATCAGAATGAGCCAGGTTCTTCAAAAGCAGTGTTAGAGCTAGGAGGGACCTTAGAACATGGAAGCTAGACAGAGCAGGAAAGCGATCCAAGAATGTCCTAAGAGCTGAACAGAATCCTTGAGGTCATGTAATCATCAGAGGATCAGACACCTCGAGCTAGGAAAGAGAGCCTTGAGGTGGGGGACCACCTAGGACTCCACTTGAATAATGATGGTGGGAGGTGAGGAGGGTGAGGCCCAGTGAGCAGAGAGAAATGGGATGAATATGAGAGATGTTGTGAGTGAATATGGGCAGAGGTAGGGGTCGGGAATGGCCCTGAGATGACTGTGGTGATGGTGGTGCCATATGGAGAAAGAGATTGCAATGGAATGCACTGAGCAGAATACAACCAACCCATGGTTGTGCTAATGGCTCTGTTCCACCAGCCCTGGAAAAAGGGGTGAGGACAAGGCTCTTACTCAACAGCCACTGGCCCAGAGTCTACGTGCTGAGGGGCTTTCCGCCACAACTGATCTCTCAAGGAAAGGGAGTAGGGACATTGGCTGGGTGGAAGGGCAGAGAATTTTGTCTGTGCAGTTGTTAGATTAGGTGATAAGTGCCCCGAGTGGCCAATGCTTAGAGAGGCCAAGGAGATGCCAGCATGGGAACAGGGAGTGTTGAATACAGATGGCTGAAAGGCATGGGTTAATTGTATTTATGAGGAGCAATTGGAAGGTACAATGCAACTATTCTTTCTACCCTCAGATTTGTTCAGTTCAACACCCTCATTTTGCAGAGAAAGAAACTAAGGCCCAAAGTGAAGCGATTTGTTCAGTGTCAGGGAGGTAACAGAGGTGGGATTTGAACCCATGTGCTCTGACTCTAAAAGCAGTGCTCTGTCCACCTGACCACACTATCTCTCGAAGCCAACTCCCAGGCATCTAAGTCCAGGACTGTTTGTGCCACAGCAGACGGCCTCCCTCTGTGGCTGGTGGCCAAGGCGTATGCGAAGCTCCCAAGTAAGGCTGGCTTTGGGATTCCAGGGGAGGAGCAGGGTAACCAGAGGGGCCCTGGAGGTTACTGGCATTGGTCAGAGCCGCCTGAATGCCCCAGGCCTAGGTATGATTATGTTTCCATCCATCATCTTTTAGGTGTCTTTCTTGGCCTTCTAATAAGAGGACATGGTCACAGCAGCTTAGCAAGCTAGCTGCCTTCCCCTGAAATCCCCCCTCCAAAGGCTGCCTTTTCCTGAGTCTCTTCTCCCACCCTAGCTCCCCCCTCAGGGCTGAATGCCCCGAGTTTGCCCCAGACCTCGCCCCAGACCTCTCAGGCAAACATCCCTGGGTCCACACAGAGCTGGGGCAGAGGAGACTCCAGTTCTGGTCCACTTAAGTCACATCATGACCTTAAGCAAGTCAGGTCCCCATGTATACTTGAGGTTTCCCATGAAATCTGGAAAATAACACTCTCCTTCATGCTTGAATAAAAAAGCTCCCTCCTTCCTTCCTTCCTTCCTTCCTTCCTTCCTTCCTTCCTTCCTCCCTCCCTCCCTCCCTCCCTCCCTCCCTTTCTTTCTTTCTTTCTTTCTTTCTTTCTTTCTTTCTTTCTTTCTTTCTTTCTTCCTTCCTTCCTTCCTTTCTTGTCTTTCATTCTCCTTTCCTTCCTTCCTTCCTTCCTCTTCCTTCTTTCCTTCCTTCCTTCTTTCTTTCTTTCTCTTTCTTTCCTTCTATCTTTCATTCTCCTTTCTTTCCTTCCTTCCTTCCTCCCACCCTCCCTCTCTCCCTTTCTTTCTTCCTTCTCTTTCTTTCTTTCATCTTTCATTCTCCTTTCCTTCCTTCCTTTCTTTTTTCCTTCCTTCCTTCCTCCCTCCCTCTCTCCCTTCCTTTCCTTCTTTCTTTCCTTCTTTCCTTCTTTCTTTCTTTATTTCCTTCTTTCCTTCCTTCTGTCTTTCATTCTCCTTTCCTTCCTTCCTCCCTCCCTCTCTTCCTTCCTCCCTCCCTTTCTTTCTTTCTTCCTTCCTTCCTTCCTTTCTATCTTTCTTTCTTTCATTCTCCTTTCCTTCCTTCCTTCCTTCTTCTCTCCCTCTCTCCCTTTCTCTCTTTCTCTTTCTTTCTTCCTTCCTTCCTTCCTTCCTTCCTTCCTTCTTTCCTTTCTTCTTTCATTCTCCTTTCCTTCCTGCTCTTCCTTCCTTTTTTCAACATTTAAAATAGCTATTTATTGATGTCTTTTATTTTTACGTCACCTAGATTTCCCTCCTGTATTCCTTCCTCTCCTGGTGTCAGAAAGCCATATCTTATGATAATTTTTTAAAGAAGAAAAAAGAGGATGAAGAGAAAAAAAAATCTCACAAACCAATTAATAGGAATTAATCAGTATTGATAATTAATTAATAGTAACCAGTTAATATGTTGGGAAAATTCTATGCAGTGTTTCTCTGTCAAGGAGGAAGGACAGGTGTCAGAAAAACATTTTCATAGTGTTATAGATATCAAGATAGAAGTGACTTCCAAGCCCTTCATTTTATAGAGGATGCAACTGAGTCCCAGGGAGGGAAACAGACTTGCCCAAGGTCACGCACAGGATCCTAGCTCTAGAGCTGGCAGGGCCCTCAGAGAGGAGGAAACAGGAGGGCTGGAGGTGATGTGTATAGCTCAGAAAACCTCTCTGATTCCTCATTTATTTAAAGAAACTGGAGAAATCATCTGTGGCAGGGGTGGGAAACCTGCAGCCTGGAGGCCACATGTGGCCTTCTAGGTCCTAGGGGTGTGGCCTTTTGACTGAGTCCAAGTTTTACAGAACAAATCCTTTTCTTAAGAGGATTTGTTCTGTGAAGTTGGGATTCAGTCAAAGGGCCACACTTGAGGACTTAAAGGGGATTTGTTCTTTGAAGTTTGGATTTGGTGAAAGGATTGCCCTTGAGGACCTATAAGGCCACATGTTCCCCACCTCTGGGCCAAGACAAGAAGTTTGCCTTCTGGTAGTAGGGTTTTGAGGGCCATAGTCAGATCAGTGTGTTAGGAAGATCGTTTTGGTGGCTTTGTCCACACTGACTTTCAGACAGGTCAAACTGCTCCCCTCCTCCATTCCACCAATTTTGGAGTTCTTCAGTTTCTGTCGCTTTTCTGAGGAAGCCCAAAGTTACTGCCCAGTTCATCTCCAGGTCCATTAGGGCTGATGTTTCACTATAATCTGAATATGAAGTCAGTAAAATCAGGGGCTTTCACATTTCATGGCAGGGGAATTTGGATTTTTTCCTTACAGATGAAATGAATAAAATCTTTTTATTCGGCCTCTCTTGACACACATCGGTTGGCATTCTGGTCGGGGAGCTATGAGCTTTATCCATGACGTGGGGTCTCAGCCCCAACCACTGTCCTCCCCTCCCTTCTGTGCTTTTGAGAATGGGAAAGGGCAGAAATAGAACATTTCACGCACACATCCCCTCAGCTGCGTTATGAAACGTGCAGTGTATGAACAGTGGTCAGGGTCATACTCCTTGGATGACATAAATGAAGATATCTGTAATGCAAGGGGATATTTATAGCCTGGGTTCAAATGAAGCTGTGTGAAGGCTGTTGTTGTCTTATGTACGTTGTCTAATGGCTGACCAGGGTCTTCAGATTTGCCTTCAGTTGTTGAGGAGTCTGTGGGTGGGCACCTTTCTGGCACTCACATCTCAAATATGAGTGAGTCATATAGCCCATTAGGATTGACAGGGACCTTGGAAAACTGATTGCCAGGACTGAATGGCACCTCGGAATCGAGAAAGTCAGAGCTGGGGAGGATCTCAGGATGAGCTGGGCAGAGCCGGGGAGGACGTCAGGATCGAGAAAGTCAGAGCTGGGGAGGATCTTCCAGCTGGACATTCTCCCCACAAGATAAGCCCAACATTGAGTCTGGGGCTTTAGCTTATATCTTGTAGTGATTTTTAGACACAGATCCAGTATTTGGGCTGACTACCTATTGATAGCAAAGTAGTCCCTTGGCTAAAGTTCTGGACCTGAGTTCAAATCTTTGCCACCTTGAGGAAATCGCTTCACCCCTTTCCATCTCAATTTGCTCATCTGTAACATGGAACAATACCAACACCTACCACATGGGTTTGTTGTCAGGATCCAAAGAGCTAATATATGTAAAGTGCTTTGCAAAGCTCAAAGCCCTCCATAAGCATGACCTAACATAATTAGAAAAAGATGTTTTTTCTTTAACATTGATGTCATTTGCTAATTTTCATCCCCAGTGGAACTGTCCTGTGTGACAGTGAAGCAAAAAAAAGGCAACCTGTCAACCACATCTGCCAGGTATACCCTATTCCATACCTAATCATAACAATAATAATAAGAGCTAACATTCATTAAGTGCCTACTATGTGCCAGGCACCGTGCTAAGTACTTTATATATATTGTTTCATTTGATCCTCAAAACAACCTTGGGAGGCAGGTGCTATTACAGATGAGGAAACTGAGGAAAACAGTTAAGTGACTTGCCCAGGGTCACACAGTCAATAGGTGCCTGAGACCAGATTTGAATTCAGGCCTTCCTGACTCCAGGCCCAGCATCGTATTCATTACACCATCTAGCTGGAAAATGAGCTGGAAAAGGAAATAGCAAACCACTCTGATATCTTTGCCAAGAAAACCCCCAGAAAGAGGTCACAAAGAGTTGGACATGACTGAAGTGACTGAATGACAATAGCATGTGCCAGGCACTGGGCTAAGAGCTTTACAAATATTATCTTATTTGATCCTCACAACAACCCTGTTATTATCCCCGTTTTGCAGACGAGGAGACCAAGGTTAAGTAACTTGCTCAGGGTCACACAGCCAGGAAATGTCTGAGGCTAGATTTGAACTCACATCCTTCTGAATTTGAGCCCAGTGTTCTATGTACTGTGGCACTCTCCACCCCCCCAGGGGTAAAAGGGGGTAAAAGCTTTTCACCATCAGTTCTCTGGCATCCATCTGGGTCATTGGCATTAGGCTGAACTTGCATATCTTTGGGTGTTTTCCTTTCCATTTCTGTGGTCACTGCAGTCTTCTGATTCTCCTCTCTTACCAAGGTGCCCCAAATTCTCCATATTCTTTATTATTTTAGCACAGTCATATTTCATTCCATTCCTATACGATGAACAGTTGGACCCTTCCCTACTTGATGGGTTCCCACTTTGTTTCCAATTCTCTGCTCCTAGAATGCTCCTGTAAATATTTTGGCATTTATATGGATTGTCCCAGGAGTTTACAAGTACGCTAAGACTATTGGGCCATTTCCTCTGGCTTTGACCTCTTGGGCTCCACCCCTCACTCTCATTACATATGGCCAGCCTGCCTCCTTTTCCACTGTCCTTTGTATCCCCTGCCATCATGGGTCTTCCCCGTGATGTTCCAATGATGTTTGGTATTCCAATGGTGTTCCATGGTGTTCTAATGGTGTTCCAATGGTGTTCCATGGTGTTCCAGTGCTGTTCAATGATGTTCCAATGGTATTCCAGTGGTGTTCCATGGTGTTCTAATGGTGTTCCATGGTGTTCCAGTGCTGTTCCATGGTGTTCCAGTGCTGTTCAATGATGTTCCAATGGTATTCCAGTGGTGTTCCATGGTGTTCTAATGGTGTTCCATGGTGTTCTAATGGTGTTCCAATGGTGTTCCATGGTGTTTCCATGGTGTTCCATGGTGTTCCAGTGCTGTTCAATGATGTTCCAATGGCATTCCAGTGGTGTTCCATGGTGTTCTAATGGTGTTCCAATGGTGTTTCCATGGTGTTCCATGGTGTTCCAGTGCTGTTCAAAGATGTTCCAATGGTATTCCAGTGGTGTTCCATGGTGTTCTAATGGTGTTCCATGGTGTTCTAATGGTGTTCCAGTGGTGTTCCATGGTGTTCCAGTGGTGTTCCATGGTGTGCCGTAGTGTTCCAGTGGTGTTGCAATGGTGTTCCATGGTGTTCCATGACCATCAACCATAAACCAAGAGGAGCTGACTCTTATCTAGTCCTCTAAGATTTGCAAGGCCCTCTATATATGTTGTTTTGTTTAATGCTCACACCACCCCTGCATGATGCACTCAGCTAGGTGGTGCAGTAGTTAGAGCACCAGGCCAGGAGTTAGGAAAACCTGAATTCAGATCTGGCCTCAAACACTTACTAGCTTTGTGACCCTGGGCAAGTCACCTAACCTCTGTTTGCTTCAGTTTCCTCAACCGTAAAATGGAGATAATAATAGCCTCTTCTTCCCCTCCCCCCACTGGTTGTGAAGACCAAATGAGATGGTGATTGTAGAGCATTTAACGCTGAGCTTAGCACATTGTAAGCACTATCTAAATGTTAGCTATTGTGGTTATCGTTCTTTTGGAAGAGGCTTAATGTAATGGATAGGGAACTCACCACAAAGCCAAAAAGACTTTGGTTCAAACTCTGCCACTAGGCACATACTTAGGCCAGCCAGCTAAACTTCTTAATGCTTCAGGCAATTCTCTAAGTCAACTCAGCAAGTGTTCAGTAAGCCCTACTATGTGCCAGGCACTGTGCTAGGCATTGAGAATACAAACAGAGGCAAAAGACAGGCCCTGCCCTCAAGGGGTTCACAGTCTAATTAAAGGCTTTAAGATTGTGCTGACTTGCATTGCCAGAGGGAGTTTCCTGCATCCATAAAATCACAGGTCCTCTCCTTGTCCACAGAGGGATTACTACCTATATTTAACAAAGGGGGAATCTGAGGCACAGAGAAGTCACACAGCTGCTAAGCATTGGAGGTAGGATTCCAACGCAGGTCTCTCCTGACTCCAAGCCTAAAGTTTATTTCATTCCAGCATCACTGGGAGACAGCTGCTCTTCAGAGCGGCTTACTGTCCTAGTGTAAAGCTCAAGGGAAGAGAAAATGACATGAGATGAATCTTATGTCTGTGCCCAGCCTAGGAGACAGTTGGCATTCTGTGGCTAAGGGGTAGTTGGAAAGGAGCTCTCGACACAAAGCTTGCTACAGTCATGCTAACAATTGCCCTCTACAAACAGGCTATTGTGCTTCTGGTAGAAACAATGTCCCCAAGTCCCATGTGGGCTGAGGGTGACATTTGTGCCACTCCATTGAGATGGCTTTTCAAGGGCCCAGCTCTTTAGAGTACCCGAAGTCTATTCAAGTTACCATCCCTTCCTGGGGCCTCAGTTTCTTCTTTTGTAAAGTGAGAGGGATGGAGTAGGTGACCTCTAAAGGTCCCTAACAGCTCTGAATTGAGCTTTCTGCATTAGGCATGTTAAAGTAATAAAGGCCTGCTCCCCAGCATCAGTCAGAAAACAAGTATTTGTGGAATGTTTCTATATGCCCAGGCCTGGGCTAACTACTGGGGGAGGGGAAGCAAAAGAACTTTGAGTCAGCTCTTTTGTGGGTCCCTTACAGTCTTGGTGTAGGGTGGGGCCTGGTTCATCATGCACCCCCCCCAAGCTTTAATAGAGCCCTGCCAGCCCTTCCAGCGACTTGGAGTCAAGTTGAAGAAGAGAAAAGTCACATAGCAAAAACCAAAATGGAGGTAATGTCAGGCAGCGGAAAGAGCAAGGGACTGAGAGCCAGGAGATCTGGGTTCAGATCCTTCTGAGCTGCTTCCAAACCGTGTGACTGTGAACAAGTCATTTCCCTCTTTGGGACCTTAGTTCTCTCCTCTACAGACTATCAGAGTTGGAAGAGACGATGTGATGAGTAAAAATAGCACCAAGGTAAGGAGACAGTCATCAACAAGCATTTATCAAGCACTTACTATGTGCTAGGCACTGGGATTAGTGCTGGGGATAGGAAAAAAGGGCAAGCAAAATCACTCCCTGTTCTCTAGAAGCACGCAGTCTAATGGGGAGAGGCAGCATGCAGACAAGATCTATCCAGGACAAATTGGCTGTAATCTCTGGGGGAAGGCACTAAAATTAAGGACACCTGGGAAAGGCTTCTTGTAGCTTATAGAAGATGGGCTTTGAGCTGAGACTTGAGGGAAGCCAAGAGGCTGAGATGAGGAGGGACATGGCATGAGGGACAGCTGGTGAAAATGCCGAGAGCAGGTGTGGGGAACCTGTGGCCTCAAGGCCACATGTGGCCTTTTAGGTCCTTGAGTGCAGCCTTTGACTGAGTCCAAAGTTCACAGAACAAATCCTTTTCTTAAGGGGTGCTGTATTTTGTCAAAAGCTTTTTCTGCACCTATTGAGATAATCGGATCATTCCTGTTGTTTTTATTATTGATGTGGTCAATGATGCTGATAGTTTTCCTAATATTGAACCAGCCCTATATTCCTGGTATAAGTCAGACCTGATCATACTTTATCATCTTTGTGATATGTTGCAGTAATCTTTTGATAGCGTTTTATTTAAAATTTTTTGCATCAATAATTATTACGGCAATTGGTCTCTTGTTTTCTGTCTCTGTTTTTGCTCTCCCTATTTTAGGTATCGAGAACTGTATTTGTGTCATAGAAGGAATTTAGTAGGACTTCTTGGCTTATTTTTTCAAACAGTTTATCTAGTATCAGAATTAATTGCTCTTCAAATGTTTGGTAGAATTCCCCTGTAGGGGCAGCTAGGTGGCACAGTGAGTAGAGCACTGGCCTTGGGGTCAGGAGGACCTGAGCTCAAATCCAGCCTCAGACACTTGACACGCTCACTAGCTGTGTGACCTTGGGCAAGTCACTTAACCCCAACTGCCTTGCCTCCCCCCCCCCCCAAAAGAGAGAATTCCCTTGTAAATCCATCTGGTCCTGGGATTTTTTTTTCCTTAGGGAGTTCATTCAAGACTTTTTCAATTTGTTTTTCTAAGATAGGGTTATTTAGGTATACTATTTCCACTTCTGTTAATCTGGGCAATTTATATTAAACATAAATTTAATTTAGATCATCAATTTATTGGGATATAGTTGGACAAAAAGGCTCCTGATAATTGTTTTTATCTAATCTTCATTGGTTGTAAATTTCCCCTTTTTCTTTTTGATACTATTAATTTGGTTTTCTTCTTTCTTTTTTAAAAATAAAATTAGCCAATAGCTTATTGTTTGTTTTCAAAAAATCAGCTCCTAGTTTTATTTATTAGTTCAATGGGTTTTTTTAACTTTCAATTTTATTAATCTTTTAAAATTTCTGTTTTGGTGTTTAATTGGGGGGAGTTAACTTGTTTTACTAGATTTTTTTTAATTGCATGCCCATTTCATTTCTCTCTTTTATTGATATGTATTTAGAGATACAAAATTTCCCCTAAGTACTGCTTTGGCTGCACCCCATAAATTGTGGTACATTATCTCATTGTTGTCACTATCTTTAATGATATTATTGATTGTTTCTATGATTTGTTCTTGGGCTCACTCATTCTTTAAAATTGGGTTATTTAGTTTCCAATTTTTTTAATCTTTGCTTCAAAGGCCCTTTATTAAATATAACTTTTATTGCATTGTGGTCAGAAATAGATGAATTTACATTTGTATGTTTTGCATTTGTGAAGTTTTTAATGCCCTAATACATGATCGGTTTTATGAAAATTCCATGCACCTACCCATAAGCTATTATAAGAATGCTTCTTTCATTCCCACTCAATATTCTCCAGAGGTCTATGACATCTAACTTTTCTAACATTCTATTTATCTCAACTTCCTTCTTGTTTATTTTATAATTATATTTATCTAGATCTAAGAGGAATAAATAGAGGTGCTCCACAACTATAGTTTTGTATTTCCTCTTATAATTCATTTAATTTTTCTTTTAAGAATTCAGGTGTTATGCCATTTGGTGCATACATGTTCGGTATTGATTATTAATTCATTTTCCATGGTACCTTTTTAGCAAAATGCAGTTTCCCTGAGTAAATCTTTTAATCAGGTCCATTTTTGCTTTTGCCTTGTCTGAGATTATGATTATTATCATGTTTCTTACTTCAGCTAAAGCATAATAGATTCTGTTCCAGCCCTGTATTTTAACTCTGTGTGTGACTTTCTGTTGCAAATGTGTTTCTCGTAGACAACGTATTGTGGGATTCTTGTTTCTAATACATTCTGCTATCCTCTTCTGTTTTATGTGTGAGTTCATCACATTCGCATTCACAGTTATGATTGCTAAATGTGTATTTCCCTCTATCCTACTCTCTTCTATTTATCCTTCTTTTTTTTTACTCTCTCCTCTCCTCAAGAATCTGTCTTGCTTTTGATCGCTGCCTCTTTTAATCTACCCTCCCTCTTATCCTTGTCCCCCATTTGTTGTAGCTCCTTTCCCTTCTACTTTCCTGTTGAGAAGATCAATTTCTGTACCCAATTGTGTGTGTATGTATAGTCTTTCCTCCTTGAGTGAGTGCCTGCTCTCCCCCTTTTTCCCCTCCACTGTAAACTTTTCCATGTGTACCTCATTTATATGAGATAAATTTCCCCATTCTTCCTCTCATTTCCCTTCTCCCAGCACATTCCTCTTTCTCACCCTTCCCTTCTTCTTTTGAGATCATCTCAATAGAATAGACTAACACTTATACTTTCTATGTGACTATATTCCTTCTAACTGCCCTAGTGATAATAAAGTTCTTAGAGTTTACATATATCATCTTCCCATATAGGAATGTAAACAGTTTACCCTTGTTTAGTCCCTTGTGATTATTCTTTCATGTTTACCTTTTCATGCTTTATGAGTTTTGTGTTTGAATGTCAAATTTTCTATTCAGCTTTGGTCTTTTCAGCAGGAATGCTTGAAAGTCGTCCATTTTATTAAGTATCCATTTTCCCCCTGTAGGATTAGGTTATTCTTGGTTTTAATCCTAACTGCTTTGCCTTCCTGAATATCATTTTCCAAGCCCTCTATTTCTTTATAGTGGTAGTTGCTAATTTTATATGATCCTGACTGTGTCTCTATGGTATTAATTTTTTTTTCTGACTGCTTTCAGTATTTTCTCCTTGACCTGAGAGCTCTGGATATTGACTAATATTCCTGGGATTTTTCATTTTGGGATCTCTTTCAGGAGGTAATCAGTGGATTCTTTCAATTTCTACTTTGTTCTCTGGTTCTAAGATGTCTGGGGAGTTTTCCTTTTTAATTTCTTGAAATATGATAAGACTTTTGTTGTTCATGGCTTTCAGGTAGTGAAATGATTCTCAGATTATCTCTCCCCATCTATTTTGCAAGTCAATTGTTTTTCCTATGATATTTCACATTTTCTACTATTTTTTTGATCTTTTGACTTTGTTTTTTCTTGATATCTCATGGGGTCATTAGTTTCCATTTAACTAATTCTAATTTTTAAGGAGCTATTTTCTTCAGTGTTATTTTTTGTATTTCTTTTGCCATTCGACCAATTCTACTTTTTAAGGAGGCATTTTTGTGCCTCTTTTACCAAACTCTTTTCATAATTTTCTTGCACAGACCTCATTTCTTTTCCCATTTTCTCCTTTACTGCTTTAATTTGATTTTCTAAATCTATTTCTTTTGCTCTTTTCAAAAATCTTTTTCTAGGAATTCCTTAGTAATTTTTGTTGGGCTTGAGTCCAATCCACGTTTTTTGAGGCTTTGCTTATAGATATTTTCAAATCAATGTTTTCTGTGTTTGTGTCTTGAGCTTCCCTGTCTTCATGGTGATTTTTTTATGTTCATGGCTTTTTTTGTTGTTTGCTCATTTTTCCAACATACTTCTTGACCTAGGACACTATGGGCTCTGCTTACCTTTTGGTGGGGGGAAGGATGGGGAAGTCAGGGCAATGACTAGCCTGAGCTGTCTTTTATATCCTTCTGCTGCTTTCACAGAACATAGTGTGATCCTGAGAGGGGGTCTATCTGTTCACTGCCCTCCTGGTCTGGAGGTTTTGAACCCACTTTGAGTCTTTTGGCTTTTGTGTGGTTGAGTCTCTGTAGACAGCTGCTAGATTCCATCACTGTTAGCCCTCTGGGAGGTTCTGCAGGTTCAGAGCTACTGAACCACTCATTTTCCCTTGGTCTTAGTTTCCTGCCTTGGTTTATTCCAGTGAAGGCTTACGTGTGTGTCTTAAGGCTAGAACTGAGTCTCACACAGCCATGGTTCTGGAACTTGGTCCTTGCCTCTTACACAAGTAGGGCCCCTATTCACTTGAGACTGCTCCTCTCCTCCCTGGAACTGTGACCCAAAACTGGGTAATGAGTGAGCTGCCAACTGGCACTCCTTCTTACTCCCAGTGCTAAAATACAGTGATTCCTGGGATCTCTTTCTTTCTTTTTTTTAATGGTCAAACAGTTTTATTTTTTGAAAAATTCTGAACTTATACTAAAGCAGCTTTTGTGAGAAGAGAAGACATCTAAACACTAAGTCCTTTCAACAGTCATCCCCTCTCTTCCCCTAGTTTCACCCTCAACCTTCCCCTGTACCTCCTAATAATCCCAAATAACAAGCCTCTAGGCTGCTATAAAAACCACTAGGTTCTAAGTAATAATAAACAAAAGAGAATTCAAGCTCAATGCAGACTACAACAGAGAAATTTATTAATGGGGCAGTTTATCTTAACAGGAAAGGACAGGAGCAGGTGACTTCAGAGGACACCAGATCAGCAAAGGGTCAAAAGAAGTAGGGGGGGCCCCAAAAGGTGGATCAGGAAGGCGCTGCCATTCCTCCCCGGCTAGTTAACAAAAAAATCTCCCTAGTTGCCCCCAGAGCCAGTGGCCCCACCTCCGTGGGTACCACTGAAAGATCCTCCCCGATTTTCCCAACCATCCCAATGCCTCTTCATAGGGCCAAGGGCTGCTCGGTACTGGCTGTGGCTGCAGCTGGTCTGGTTCTCGCTCCCTCCACTGTGGATGCCACGTTGGTTGCGGTTTCCATCATAGCCACTCCGGCGTGGTTGGGCGTGGTTGCTTCGGCTTATGATGCGATAGCGGGGGCCTCTCCCCTGGCCAAGGCCCGGGCTTGGGCCAGGGCCAGGGAGACCTGGTTTGGGGCTTGGGCCGCAGCCAGGGAGACCTGGTTTGGGGCTTGGGCCGGGGCCAGGGACACCTGGTTTGGGGCTTGGGCCGGGGCCAGGGACACCTGGTTTTGGGCTTGGGCCAGGGCCTAGGAGACCTGGTTTGGGGTTGGGGCCAGGGCCTAGGAGAGCTGGTTTGGGGTTGGGGCCAGGGCCTAGGAGAGCTGGTTTGGGGTTGGGGCCAGGGCCTAGGAGAGCTGGTTTGGGGTTGGGGCCAAAGCCAGATCTGGGGATAAAACCTTGGTTAAGGCTTCGGCCCTGTTTGGGGTCAAGGCCTGAATAGGGCTTAAGCTCAGGTTTGGGGGCATAACCTATGTTAAGGACAGGGCTGATTTTGGCAGCTTGACCTGGGTTGAGGCTAGGTACAAACTTGGAGGTGAGCACTGGGTTGGATCCAGGGCCAGTGCCAGGCTTGGCTTCAGGGGCCCAGGACTTCCCAGCAGGTTTGGGATTGGGCCCCCCAACAGCTTTAGGGTCAGGGCCCCCCACAGGTTTAGGGTCAGGGCCCCCTACGGGTTTGAGATTGAGGCCCTCCATAGGTTTGGGATCAGGGTCCCAACCAGGTTTCTGGTTGGGGCCCCAAACAAATTTGGGGCTGGGGGTCCAGGCAGGTTTGGGGCTGGGTGCCCAGGCAAGTGTGGGGATGAGACTTCCATCAAATTTGGGGTCAGCATCTCCATCCGGTTTGAAGTCAGGATCCCCCGAAGACTTGGCATAAGGGACCCCTACTGATTTGGAGACATGATCCCCATCAGGTTCAGGGGAAGGGCCCCCAGGCGGTTTGGCATCAGGGTTCCCAGGAGATTCGGGGCCCGCCCACCCAGGAGATTCGGGCCCGCCCACCCAGGAGGTTTGGGACCCAACCACCCAGGAGGTTTGGAACATGGCCACCCAGCAAGTTTGGAATCCAACCACCCAGGAGGTTTGGGGCCCAACTACCCAGGAGGTTTGGGGCCCAGCCACCCAGCAAGTTTGGAATCCAACCACCCAGGAGGTTTGGGACATGGCCACCCAGGAGGTTTGGGGCCCAACCACCCAGGAGGTTTGGGGCCCGGCCACCCAGCAGGTTTGGGACACGGCCACCCAGGAGGTTTGGAGCCTGGCCACCCAGCAGATTTGGGACCCGGCCACCCAGCAAGTTTGGGGCCCAGCCACCCAGGAGGTTTGGGGACGGAGTTAAGGCTAAGGGTGGGGCTAGGGTCGACATTAGGTTTGGAGCTGGGGTCAGGGCTTGGAAGACAGACCTGCACGAGCTCGGTTGGAAGGTTTCCAGGTATAGCTGCCCCCCAGGTAGAGTTTCAACAGCTCCAGGTTCTCTTTGGGCAAAGCCTTCTTGACCTCCACTTGGTGGCCTTGGATGGGGTGGAACTTGACCACGGCGGCCTTGTCTGCAGTATCATGGTCAACGAAGTGGACAAAGCCAAAGCCCCGCATTTTGCCCGACTTCCTGTTGGTGACGATCTCAGCCCTCTGCACAGGTCCAAACTGTGAGAAGTATCTCACCAGGTCGCTCTCGCCCACACCATCTTTGAGGCCACCCACGAATATCTTCTTGACTCGGGCATAGGCCCCGGGCTTGCTAGCATTCTCCCGGGCCACTGCTCGCTTCAATTCTACTTGGTTGCCGTCCACTGAATGGGGCGAGGCGGCCATGGCTCTATCGGCTTCATTCACGCTGGAGAAAGTGATGAAGCCAAAGCAGCGGGAACGGCTGGTTTGGCGGTTTATCACCACTTTACAGTCTGTGAGGTTGCCGAATGCCTCAAAATGGCCCCGAAGGCCAACTTCGTCAGTGTTCGGGTTGAGCCCCCCAACGAACAACTTACAAAGCTGTGCATTCTCCAACACCGAAGAACTCGGGCTGCGGCCTGGCTCCATGGGGCCCTGTGAATCTGGAGAGGTAGCCATCTTTGAGGATAGCAGAAGCTTCCACGGAGAAGGAAGGGCTGCAAGAAAGCGAGCAAGTGTACCCAACAATGCCGCAGCAGCGAGAAGATGGGAGCAAACCGGAAGGGTGCGTGAGTGCGGTGGGCGTGGCGGCGTGCGGCGGCGGCGGCGGCGTGCGGCGGCGTGCGGCGGGCGTGCGGCGTGTGGAGTGCAAGACCCCGGAAAAGTAAAAAGAGGGTCATGTGCACCAGCTGCCCCGCCCAGCCTTTCCCCCCCTGCCTTGCTCAGAAAGTCTGCAAGGAAGCAAAGGCTCAAAAAGTCTGCAAAGGAGCAAAAGGTCAAAAAGTTTGCATGGAAGCAAAGGCTCAACAAGTAAGAAGAGGGTCGTGTGCAATAGCTGCCCTGCTCAAAAAAGAGCCTGGGATCTCTTTCTACCTAGGTGTTCAGTCCTCTGGAACCTTGGCTATGTTCCTCTCCACCAGCTGCTTCCACCTGTTGCTGGGGAGGGCTTCTGGCCAGCCCTAGCCCCAGTGTTCACGTACTTCTCTACCTTCCTGAGCTGCTCTAAGATGGAAAAATGACACATTGTAACTTTTCCTTGGCTTTCTCAATCAAAATTGATTTGGCATGTATCCTACATTGTTCTGGAGGAGGTGTGTTGGGACAGCTAGGCAGAAATAGTAATAAGATCTGGCTGGCTCTCACTTCTCCGTCCTTCAATACACGTTTCCAAGCAGGGCACCTTTACAAAAATCAATCATGTCTTAGAGCATAAAACCTCAAAAACAAATTGTAAAAACAGAAATATTAAACATATCCTTTACTGATCACAATGCAATAAAAATTATGTTGAATAAAGATCACTAAAGAAAATAATAAAAATTAATCAGAGACTAAATATCTTAATCCTAAAAAATTGGTGGGTCAAAGAACAAATTATGGAAGCATTAAATAATTTTTTCATAGATAATTACAGTAAAACAAACTACCAGAATTTTTCAGATGCATGCAAAGCATTCCTTAGGTAATATTTAAGTCTCTAGACACTTTTCATCAACAAAAGAGAAAAAGAACAGATTAATGGATTGGTCATGCAGTTAAAAAACCCCGAGAACCAACAAAATTTAAAAAACCCAATTAAATACTAAAATAGAAATCCTGAAAATCAAAGAGATTAACAAAATTGAAAGCAAAAAAGGTTGATAAATAAAACTGGGAGCTATTTAAAAAACAATAAAGCAAATAAGCCACTAGCTTATTTGATTTTTAAAAAGAAAACCAAATTACCAATATCAAAAAAAAAAGAATTCACAACAAATGAAAAGGAAATTTTTAAAAATTATTTTGGCAAACTATATGCCAGTGAAACTGGCAACTTAGATGAAAAAGATGAACATCTGCAAAAAACATAAAATGCTCAGATTAATATAACAAGAAATAGAGAATTCAACCCAATCTCAGAAAAAGAAATTAAACAAGCCATAAATAAGTTCCCAAAGAAGAAAATCCCACTATCAGATGGATTTACAAATGAATTCTGTCAAATATTCAAATAAAAATTCAAATATTACATAAACTGTCTGCAAAAAAATGGAAAAAGAAGGGGTCCTACTTAATTCTTTCAATGATATAAAGAATATTTTGACACTTAAACCAGGGAGAGTCAAAACAAAAAGGGGAAAAAAGCAAAACTATAGACCAATATCACTAGTGGACAATGACACAAAAATTTTAAATAAGATGTCATGAAAGAGGCTACACCAATACATTAGAAAGATCACACATCATACATGATGACCAAGTTGAATTTATATCAGAAATTCAGGGTTGCTTCAACATTAAGGAAGCTATAAACAAAATATACCATATTGATAATAATAAAAATCATATGATGATATCAATAGACACAGAAAAAGCTTTTGACAAGGTATAGCACCTATTTCTGTTAAAAAAAAACACTTGACAACATAACAATAGAGGGACCTTTCCTTAATATTGTAAGTACTATTCATGTAAAACCAAGGGCCAACATTATATGTAATGAGAGTAATCCAGAGGCCTTTCTTAAAAGAAGAGGGATAAATACAGGTTGTCCATTATCACTAGTACTGTTTGACATGATACAAGAAATGCTAGCTGTAGAATTAAGACAATAAAAAAATGGGGGGAATAAACATAGGCAAAGAGGAAACCAAATTTTCACTTTTTGCAGATGATATGATGGTTTTACGTAAAGAACCCTAGAGAATCAACTAAAAATCCTTTGGAAAAAATTACTTCAGCACAGTTTCAGGATATAAAATAAAGCCACATGTCATCAGCATTTCTGTATATTAACTACAAAACTCAGCAGGAAAAGATAGAAAGGGAAATTCCACTTAAAATAACTATGGGAGATTAATATATATGTAGATATATATACACATTATACTTATTATATATTATTTAGATATGTATATATATGTATTTGTGTGTATGTGTGTATATATATGGTGGGGAGGATAATACAATTAGAAGTAGCAAATAACTATAACATATATATGTATATGTATATATGTATATGTGTATATATATGTATGTGTGTATATATATATATATATACAGGGTGTCCCTAAAGTCTGAACACATAGGCAAAAATACATATTTAGAAATATTTGGAATATTAACAGATCTTAGCCCCCTTGATTTCTTTTTCTGGGGTATGCTAAAGGAGAAGGTGTACCAATGAAAATCACAGATGCAACACACTTGATTGATTGCATGAAGAGTGAATGTGCTAAAATTGATGGCAATGTAGACTTATTGCATCAAGTTCATGTGAATCTTGCAAAGCACATCAACCTTTACATCACAACTGATGGAAATTATATTGAAGATGTTATTTGTTAATATTCCAATTAAATAAAATGCTGAAAATATGCATTTTTGCCTATGTGTCCAGACTTTAGGAACACCCTGTATATTATTTATTTATATATATGTATTTATGTATATATGTGTATATATACGTATGGTGGGGAGGATAATACAATTAGAAGGAGCAAATAACTCCATAACGTGTGTGTATATATATATATGCATATATATACACACACACATATATATACACATTATGTATATATGTACATATACACACATATACATATGTATATATACATATATACACATATATACATACACATATATACACATATACCTATATACACATATATATCTATAGACCTATGTATACATATATATATATATATATGTTTATATGTGTGTGTATATGTATGGATAGATGATAGATAGATAGATAGATAGATAGATAGATAGATAGATAGATAGATAGATAGATAGATGTCTACCTGCCAAGACACGTACAGGAATGAATACAACTATGAAACACCTTTTACAGAAATAAAGGCAGACCTGAACTAGTGGAGAGACATCAATTTCTCATGAGTAGCCTTGCCAATATAATAAAAATGATAATATTACTGAAATTAATTTACTCATTCTGTGCAATATCGATCAGACTACTGAATGATTACTTAATAGAGCTAGAAAAAAATGACTAAATCATCTGGAGGAATAAAAGGTCTGGAACCTCAATGGACATAATTGGTGGGGGGAGAGAGGGAGAAAGAAGGACCCTGATGATGCCAGATTTCAGACTTTGCTACAGGGCAGTAAACTGATTCTAATGTTTGATAAACCCAGATATCTTAGCTACTGGGATAATGAATCAGTATTTGACAAAAACTGCATAGGAGACTGGACAGTAATCTGGCAGAAATTAGGTATAGACCAATATCTCATACTATAGACCAAGATAAGCTCCAAATTGGGTGCATGGTTTTGATATAAAAAGGTCATGTCATAACATTCAGAAGATTAAGGAATGAATTACCTCTCTGATCTATGGACTGGGGAAGAGTTCATAATCAAAAAAAGGGATAGAGGGGATCACATGAGATTAAATGGAGATTTAATTATATAAAATTAAAAAGTTTTTGCACAGACAAAACCAATGCAGATAAAATGATAAAGGAATTAGTTAACTAGGAAAATCTTTGCAGAATTTTTTTTTATTCCTTAATAAAGACCTCATCTCTAACACATATGAGGAACTAAGATTTATAAGAATAAGAGTCATCATCCAAGTGATAAATGGTCAAGAACTATGAATAGGCGGGTTTCAAAGGAAGAAATCTAAATTATTGACAACTATATGAAAAAATGTTCCAAATTATTAATAGAGAAATGCAAATTAAGACAACTCTGAGGTTTTACCTCACATCCATCCAATTGGCAAAGTTGACAAAAAAGGAAAACACCACGTGTCTGAGAGGCTGCACAAAGGAGTTTGGGGTCACAAGTGTGCCACCTCTGGTCTAGTCAATTGAGAGTTAGCTTCAGCATCTGGAAGCCTTGGGTTCAAATCCCACTTCTGACACACTAGCCGTGTGACTTCTCAGTGACTTCTCTAGGCAACTTTCTGAAACACTAGGCTGTTGAGAAGGTGCCAACCTACTGTATCAGAGGCACTTTTCTCCTCCAGGAAGTGGCCTGGATCAGGGAAATCACAGACTGGTTTCCATCCCAATCTCAATTTCTTGGGATCAGACTTTAGAGTCAAGTCCCAGGTTCAAGTCCTGGCTCCGTGACCCTGGTCATATCACGTGGCCTTTCGGTGCCTGGGGTAACTTTCTAAGGCTCTATGGGAGAGTATGTGCCAATCTGCATTGGCCAGTCACTAGTACTGTACTGTACCTCAATGAAATCACAGGTCCAGATTTTTTCTTTAATGGGAGCTTTTAGTTTTTAATTATCATTTTCAACAAGTAGGATAATGGTAATAACGGAGAATAATAAATGGTGTACTTAAGTCCTGAATTGTTAATGCCAGAGTTCCAAGGAATTTGAGAGTACTCATACTCAGAGAACATCAGAGCTTTGGAACATGAGAAAGCAGAGGCTCAGGAAAGAGAAGCGGCTTCCAAGGTGACTTTGAAAATTAGCAGCAGAAGTGGAAATAACTGCATTGCAGTGGTAATCCTGGTTCTGCTTCCGTGTGATGTCGAGCAAGCCATTTCTCTTCTCAGTCTCCGTTTCCCTGTTCGTAAAATGAGAGGGTTGAACTAAGTAACCTCGAAGGTCTACTTGGCTCTACCATTTTATGAGCTATGACTCAAGGCCAGGCCTTCCAGCTCCAGTGTTCTTTCAGCTCCCCTTCCCTGAGTCATGGCCAGGGGAAGGCCTGATGGAGAAGAAGGATGACTCTTCTTTGGGCAGGGTGAAAGAGGCATCAGGGTGAAGTAGTGACCAGCCTCCACAGAGCTTGGAGGAAGCCTCCCCCAGGAGCAACTCACTTCTAGCATTGAGCTGTTGGAAGCATTGCCTAGATGGCTAGGCAGTGGACTTTGTTAGCTTGGCAGGCTAACTCTGGCTCAGACATGGAGACACCCAGTAGGTGGAGGCTGGCCTGGGGAAGTCAGCCTCTTGTTTGTCTGCACTGCTAGGCAACCAGAGGGGAAACTCACCCAGTTCCTCCTCTGAGCTCAAAATTCAAGTCATTATGCCTTTGGCTGGGATCAGGGATCTCTCCTACCCAGCTTATTCTTGAACAAATGAAGCAGCTCCAATAAATACAGTTCCTGACACATCAGATGTACTTTTTAAGCAATTGTTTGGTGGATTGATTAATTGGAACATTCTCTGACTTCAAAGGTGTCAGATTCCCTGCAAACCAGATTACATCGTTATTGGTAAATGTTTCACAAAAGAAATAAAAATACAGTACAACATAGATAATGTTGATCTGTGGTTTTCAAAGTCAATATGCTACCCCATTTCTATTGGAGTTTGACGCAACTGAGTCTCACATCTTTTTTAAATATATAGTAACTTAATGTATTTATTTTTAGTTTTCAACATTTACTTCCATAAGTTTCAAATTTTCTCCCCCTCCCTCCCCAAGATGGTGTGCAATCTGATATAGGCTCTACATGTATATTCCTATTAAACATATTTTTATATTAGTCATGTTGTATAGAAGAATTAGAATAAATGGGAGGAACCATGAGAAAGAAAAAAAAACAGAAAAAGAAAATAGTCTACTTTGCTCTGCATTGAGGCTCCATATTTCTTTCTCTGGATGTGGATGGCATTTTCCATCATGAGCCTTTTGGAATTGTTTTAGATCCTTTCATTACTGAGAAGAGCTAAGTCTATCAAAGTCAGTCATTGCACAATATGACTGTTACTGTGTACAACGTTCTCCTGGTTCTGCTCACTTCACCCAGCATCAGTTCATATTAGTCTTTCCAGGTTTTTCTGAAGCCTGCCTGTTCATCATTTCTTATAGCACAATAGTATTCCATTACATTCATATACCACAACTTGTTCAGCCATTCCCTAATTGATGGGCCTCCCCTCTATTTCCAGTTCTTTGCCACCACAAAAAGAGCTGCTATAAATATTTTTGTACATGTGGGTCCATTTCCCATTTTTCTGATCTCTTTGGGATACAGCCCAAGAAGTGGTATAGCTGGATCAAAGGATATGTACATTTTTCTGAGTCTTACATCTTAAGAATGCCAGAGCTTGAAGGGCTTTCAAGACACAGGATGGGATCAGGCCAGGTCCCTCACCCACCCTGTGGAGCAGACATGGGTGCTCACACACCTTAGAAGAACAAGAAAAAGGTCACCAACGCCAGTTCTTCCAGCGATTGACCCATATTAAGGTCCCTTGAATCTTCCCCTCTGACTGGCTGGTCCCCCCTCCAGATCTCTGGGCATTACCATCTGTTGTCTTGCTGCACCCTAAGGAGCCCTGAGCTTTGCTTTGTGCTTGCTGTTGCATCCTTAGGGCTCCCAAACCTTTCTATCCAGCCTGCAGCTGAACCCTCCCATATGTATATGTTGGCTTCCCCATTTAGGAGTGAGCTCCTCAAAAGCACAGGTTGTCTCTCTGTTCTATTTGTACAGCTACGTTCCAATTAGGGAGGAGAATGAAGCCACTGAAGTAGTGGCATTATTTGAATTCACAGTAAATATTTCCTTTGAGCTAGAACCTGTTACCACATTTTACATAAGTATAACTTTAAATAGTGTATATTTGCATGCATATGACCACTGGGGGTGGGTAGGAAATTGATTGTTTGCACTAATTGGGATCTAGTTGTTTATGAACACTTTAGCCAAGGGGTGGGGAACCTGTGGCCTCCAGACCACAAGTGGCCCTCTAGGCTCTCAGGTGTGGTCCTTGGATTCAGTCAAAGGGCCATACTTGAGGACCTAGAGGGCTACATGTGGCCTCAGGGCCACAGGTTCCCCACTCCTGCTTTAGCCCAAGTGCTTGACATATAGTAAGTGATTAATGAATGCTTTTTCATTAACTCATCCAGAGAATGTTAGAACATTTAGAACCAACCACAGAATTGGTGGAAGGAGGAGATCATTCAGTTCATTTTATAGAAGAGGAATCTGAATCCCAGAGGAAATGAGTTACCCAAGGTCACACAGCCATTGTATGGCGGAGCTGGGACTCAAACCCCCAGGCTGTCTGGTTTGGAGTCCACTGATTTTTGTTGTTTTTCCGACCTTAAGCACAAAAAGAGAACATTTCTATCTGCACAGAACACAAAACTTGCAAATCTCCATTTCATACTCCTTACCTTAAAAAAAGGCCTAATTCCATGTGCGCCTTTCAGAATTGTCCAGCTTACTTGTGTTTGTCTTGCTGATCTACCCTGCTTGTCTAGTCCTTCACATTCTATACCCCTCCATGCATTTTTAAGCCTCACTATTACTGCCCCCTTCTTCCCCAGATCCCTCCCCCAATTAAAAATCAAGAGAAAGGAGAAAAAATTATAACAAAGAAACATGGGGAAGCCAAACAAACCCCCTGACAGATACGTGATGGATAAAGGTGCAGAAGGAGAACCGTTAGGAACATGGCCACTGGAGACATGGCTGCTCTTTGCCTCGATCAGAGTTCTGAAGTCTTTTGAAGGTGTTTTTCTGTGCAGTCACTGTACTTGTATAAATTATTCTCCTAATTCTATTCACTACTTTACTCCATATCAGTTCATATCGCCTTGAATTTTCTAAAGCCATCCTTTCATCATTTCTTGTTGTTGAGTCATTTCAGCTTCCTGACTCTATTCTGAGGTTTTCTTGGCAATATACTGGAGTGGTTTGCTCTTTCCTTCTCCAGCCCATTTTACAGATGAGGAAATTGAGGCAAAGAGGGTGAAGTGATTTGGCCAGGGTCACATAGCCAGTAAGGGTCTGAGGCAGGATTTGAACTCACGAGAATGAGTCTTCCTGGTTCCAAGCCCAGTGCTCTAGCCACTGTGCCACCTTGTTGCCCTCATCTTTGGGGCAGTTAGGTGGCACAATAGATAGAGCAACAGGCCTGGAGTCAGGAAGACCTGAGTTCAAATCCAGACTCAGACACTTACTAGCTGTGTGACCATGGGCAAGTCATTTCACCCTCTTTGCCTCAGCTTCCTCATCTGTAAAATGAGTTGGAGAAGGAAATGGCAAACCACTCCAGTATCTCTGCCAAGAACACCCCAAAAGAGGTCACAAAGAGTCAGACATGACTGAAACAGCAGCAATACTTCATTTCATTCATATACCATAATTGTTCAGCCAGTCCCCAATTGATGGACTTAGGTTCTAGTTCTTTGCTTTTCTTTTTTACCTTTTAATCCCCCCTTTAAGGATTAGGAAATTCATATTGCTGGCTACTTCCTCCTCAGTATCATCCTCCCTTCCATCCTCGCTTGTCTCCCTGATGAGTTTGATGTATTTTAACTCTGTGTGTGTGTGTGTGTGTGTGTGTGTGTGTGTGTGTTCAACCCTTCGTTGTCCACTTCAGAAGAGAGTGTGAAGTTCATCTGATGCCCACATCCTCCTTCTCCATGGGCTGTTGGATGACGCAGTGCTAACATTCTAATAGGGGAGGAAGAATGAATCCAAGTGATGTTTCAAAATTGTAATGCCTTCAAAGGGAAGAAAAGCGAAGGACCTCAGGCAAATTGGTTCCATTGAGAATTTTAGGAGGGGAAAAAAGATGGAGAAAGGAATATACACATACTAGTGTAAAAAGGAGGAAGATGGGTAGAACTTGTTATTTCTCACAATGTCAGTGTGTGAGAAGAAAAGTATACAAACACTAACCAGTATTATAAATTATTGTAGATCTAGAAATCCCCAATCAGAAGGAGCAAATAACTCCATAACAATTGTAAGTTAAGATACAAAGGAAACACTGGACTTTCCACAAGGCCTACATGAATGCTTAAAAGAAGTGAAACGCGATAAAAAATGAAAGAAAAACTTTAGAAGAAAGTATTAGAAGGAGAATAAATCACTTAGAAGAGGAAGTCATAAACTTTACCCAAGTAACAGATACACCCTGAACACTGGAATGGATCGAACAGAAATCAATGACTCCTTAAGATAGCAAGAAGTACTAGGACAATATTTTTTAAAAATTGAAAAATAATTGTAAGGTAACTGCTATTTTAAAAAAACTGACCCAGAAAGCCAGTTATGGAGAGAAAATTTAAGAATCATTGGATTTCCTGAAAACTATGATTTTTTTAAAAGTCTGTACAGTATATCTCAAGTAATCTTAAATGAAAACTGGCAGCTTCTACTAGAAACGAGACATCTTTATACATAATATTCCAAAAGGTAACAGATATAGGCTTCAACCAAGGATAACTTACTCTGTAAAGCTGAGAATAATCACATAGGAAGAAAATGTATAGAATAGAGGACTTCCAAGTATTCCTGGTGAAAAGACCAGAGCTGGTAGGAGCTCGAAAGTGCAAACTTAAAAGTCAAGAGAAATCTGGAAAAGTTGCTAGCAACTGGAGTGTCCCTTCAGAATCTTAATATCTTCAAAGGAAAGGAGTTCAAAAAGAAAAAAATAGAGGATCCTGAGGATGGATTTTAAGTGCTCATACCGTTACTCCCTCCCCCCCTTGCCCCATCCTCTCATGCCTTTGATATTTGAGGGTCACAGTGCTGGTTCTTCAGGGCCCTCTATGGAATTTTCAGGACAGACTGCTAGAGAGCCCCTGGGCCTAGGCACTGATGCCCTACTCTGGTCTGTACTGATTCCCTAGGCTTCCAAGCCTCTGACATCGCTGGGATTTGAGGGAGGAGGGGTGGCACAGCAGGAAAGAGGACCTTCATTCTTATTGCCTCTGGACGCAGAGCTTTTTGAGCCAAAGGATGGTGTTTCTGACCAATCTCTAGGTTGAACATGGAGACTTTGGGAGTTTTTTGCCTGTACTGGTGCCGACATTGCTGCCCAGCCTCTTTTCCTATTGCCTGGGGACATTCAGATGACTTTTTGCCCAGTTTTGGGGTGTTAGAATTCATTTACAATAGTTTCTCATTGGATTTCTTGATCGTTTCTTATTAGGCCCAGTGCAAATGTCAGGTTTTTGCTGGGCTTGGACAGTCTGTCTCCCCTTCAGGCATCCATCTTGCCTGGGAGTTTGTCTGCTGCTTTTTTTCCCCATGCCAACCTATTTCTCCCTACCAGACTAAGCTCTATTTGGGCTGGGACTCATGTTCTCCATTTTTATTCCGCTCCACACTCCCCTGCAGCCTGGCTTCTCTGTCTGACGCCTGGCCTGATCACCCCCTATTCATTTGTGAGCCTTCAGGGAGTGAACCTGCACCTTGGATGCCAAAGGAATGGAGTCTGAACAAACAAGCCTTATCCCCACTACTAATTGAACAATCACTCACCGCCAACAGCCATAATTATTTTTAATCCTTGTCTCAAAGGGATGAAATGAGTCTGCCACATGCAGGCATTGGGCACCGCACCCAGACCAAAGGCTGTACTAGCATGTCAATGGACTGTTTTATAGGTGGCATGTGCCAATAAAGAGAAACAAACTAGAACTCCAGTTGGCTTCTTGAAATAACCCCGCAGGCCCTGCTACTATGGTATCATTATTTTATAGGAACGTTGAGCTTGAAGGAACTTTTGAGATCATCTAGTCCAGTCCCTTAGTTTTATAGAGGACAAAACTGAGGAACACAGAGAGAAAGGATCCTGCTCAATAAAACTAAGAAATGGCAGGCCCAGGATTTGATCCTGGCTTTCTGGGACCACATCCAGTTCTTTTTTTTTTTTTTATAAATTTCTTTATTTATTTTTAGTTTACCACACACGGTTCTACATAGTTTTGAGTTCCAGTTTTTCTCCCCTCCCTCCCCCCTCCCTCCCCAAGACGGCATGGAATCTCATATAACTGTCATGTATAACTTCGCATTGAATTAATTTATGCACTAGTCAAGTCGTGGAGAAGAATTTTGACCAATGGAATGAATCATGAGAAAGAAGAAACAGAACCAAAAAAAAAAACCCAAAAACAAAAACAAAAGAGAAGCAAAAAAGGCGAGCATGTAGTGTGCCTCAATCTGTATTCAAACTTCGCAGTTCTTTGTCTCGATGAAGATAGCATTCTCCATCGTGAGTCCCCTGGAGTTGTACTTGCCCCTTAGGTTGCTGAGAAAAGCGCAGTATGTCAGGGTTGGTCCTCATGGAATCCATATATCTGTGGCTGTGCACTATGTTCTCCTGGCTCTGCTCCGCTCACTCAGCATTATGTCATGTAGGTTTTTCCAGGTTGTTATGAAGTCTGCATCATCCCCATTTCTTATGGCACAATAGTATTCCATCACCTTCATATACCACAGCTTGTTCAGCCATTCCCCAATTGATGGGCATCCCTTTGATTTCCAATTCTTGGCTACCACAAAGAGAGCTGCTATAAATATCCTTGTACATATGGGTCCTTTTCCCGCTTGTGTGATTTCTTTGGGATACAACCCTAGAAGTGGTATTGCTGGGTCAAAGGGTATGAACATTTCTGTAGCCCTTTGGGCATAGTTCCAAATTGCTCTCCAAAATGGCTGGATCAGCTCACAACTCCACCAGCAATGCAACAATGTTCCAATTTCCCCACATCCTTTCCAGCATTTATCATTTTCCTGTTTTGTTATTTTAGCCAATCTGACAGGAGAGATGTGGTATCTAAGAGTTGTTTTGATTTGCATTTCTCTAATCAGTAGTGATCCAGAGCATTTTTCCATATGCCTGTAGATAGCTTTAATTTCTTCCTCTGAAAACTGCCTGTTCATATCCTTTGACCATTTCTCAATTGGGGAATGGCTTGTATTCCTATATATTTGGCTCAGCTCCCTGTATATTTTAGAGATGAGGCCTTTATCAGAGATACTAGTTGCAAAGATTTTCTCCCAATTTTCTGCTTCCCTCCTAATTCTTGTTGCATTGGCTTTTTTTGTACAAAAACATTTCAATTTGACATAATCAAAATTATCCATTTTGCATTTTGTAATGCTCTCTGTCTCTTGTTGGGTCATGAATTCTTTACTTTTCCACAAATCTGATAAGTAAACTATTCCTTGCTTTCCCAAATTACTTAGAGTATCAACTTTTACTCCTAAATCATGAACCCATTTTGACTTTATTTTGGTATATGGTGTAAGATATTGGTCTATGCCCAGTTTTTGCCCTACCATTTTCCAATTTTCCCAACAGTTTTTGTGAAATAGTGAGTTATTAGCCCAGAAGCTGGCCTCTTTGGGTTTATCAAAGAGTAGATTGCTAAACTTGTTGATTTCACCTACTTGTGTACCTATCCTATTCCACTGATCCACACTCCTGTTTCTTAACCAGTACCAGGCAGTTTTGATGACTGCTGCTGTGTAGTACAGTTTAATATCTGGTGTGGCTAAGCCACCATCTCTAGCATGTCTTTTCATTAATATCCTAGATACTCTAGACCTCTTGTTTTTCCAAATGAATTTTGTTATTATTTTGTCCAGCTCAGTAAAAAAATTTTTTGGTAGTTTGATTGGTATGGCACTGAATAGATAGATTAATTTAGGTAAAATTGTCATTTTTATTATATTAGCTCGGCCTAACCATGAGCAACTGATATTTCTCCATTTATTTAGATCTGATTTTATTCGCGTGAAAAGTGTTTCATAGTTATGTTCGTATAGGCCCTGGGTTTGTCTTGGCAAATAGACTCCCAAATATTTTATAGTGCCTTCAGTAACTTTGAATGGAATTTCTCTTTCTATCTCTTGCTGTTTGGCTTTGTCAGTAATGTATAGGAATGCTGAGGATTTATGTGGGTTTATTTTATATCCTGCAACTTTGCTAAAGTTGTTTATTATTTCAAGTAGTTTTTTACTTGATTCTCTAGGATTCTCTAGATAAATCATCATATCATCTGCAAAAAGTGATAATTTAGTTTCTTCTTTTCCTATTCTAATTCCTTCAATTTCTTTTTCTTCTCTTATTGCTACAGCTAATGTTTCTAGTACCAAATTGAATAATAGGGGTGATAGTGGACATCCTTGTTTCACCCCTGATCTTATTGGGAATGCATCTAGTTTATCCCCATTACAAATAATGCTTGTCGATGGTTTTAGGTAGATGCTATTTATAATTTTGAGGAAGGTTCCACTTATTCTTATGCTTTCTAGTGTTTTTAATAGGAATGGGTGTTGTACTTTGTCAAAGGCTTTTTCTGCGTCTATTGAGATGATCATATGGTTTCTGCTAGTTTTGTTGTTGATATGGTCAATTATGCTAATAGTTTTCCTAATATTGAACCAGCCTTGCATTCCTGGAATAAATCCTACCTGGTCATAGTGTATTATTCTCGTAATGAGTTGCTGCAATCTTTTTGCTAATATTTTATTTAAAATTTTTGCATCAATATTCATTAGAGAAATTGGTCTATAATTTTCTTTCTCTGTTTTAACTCTACCTGGTTTGAGTATTAGTACCATATTTGTGTCATAAAAAGAATTTGGTAGGACTCCTTCTTCACCTATTTTCCCAAATAGTCTACAAAGTATTGGAATTAGTTGTTCTTTAAATGTTTGATAGAATTCACATGTAAAACCATCTGGCCCTGGAGATTTTTTCCTAGGGAGTTCGTTGATGGTCTGCTCAATTTCTTTTTCTGATATGGGGTCATTAAGAAATTTCACTTCCTTCTCTGTTAGTCTGGGCAGTTTATGTTTTTGTAGATATTCATCCATATCTCTAAGGTTGTCAAATTTATGGGCATACAGTTGGGCAAAATAATTCCTAATTATTGTTTTGATTTCCTCTTCATTAGAGGTGACCTCACCCTTTTCATTTTTTATACTGGTAATTTGATTTTCTTCTTTTTTTTAATCAAATTGGCCAAAGGTTTATCAATTTTATTGGTTTTTTCATAAAACCAGCTCTTTGTTTTATTTATTAATTCAATAGTTTTCTTGGTTTCAATTTTATTAATCTCTCCTTTGATTTTCAGTATTTCTAATTTGGTATTTAATTGGGGGTTTTCAATTTGCTCTTTTTCTAGCTTTTTCAGCTGTATGCCCAGATCATTGATCTCCTCTTTCCCTATTTTATTCATGTAGGCATTTAGAGATATAAAACTTCCCCTAAGAACTGCTTTTGCTGCATCCCATAAGTTTTGGTATGTTGTTTCATTATTGTCATTCTCTTGAATGAAATTATTAATTGTTTCTCTGATTTGTTCTTTGGCCCACTCACTCTTTAGAATTAAATTATTTAGTTTCCAATTAGTTTTTAGCTTATTTTTCCATGGTACTTTATTAAAAATGATTCTTATTGCATCATGATCTGAAAAGGATGCATTGACTACTTCTGCTTTTCTGCACTGGATTGTGAGGTTTTTATGCCCTAGTACATGGTCAATTTTTGAGTATGTGCCATGTACTTTTGAGAAGAAAGTATATTCCTTTTTATCCCCATTCAGTTTTCTCCAGAGGTCTATCATATGTGCCTTTTCTAAAATTCTGTTTACCTCCTTAACTTTTTTCTTATTTATTTTGAGGTTAGATTTATCAAGTTCAGAAAGGGGGAGGTTGAGGTCTCCCAATATTATAGTTTTGCTGTCTATTTCTTCCTGTAACTCCCTTAACCTCTCCTCTAAGAATTTGTATGCCTTACCACTTGGTGCATGTATGTTAAGCAATGATATTGCTTCATTGTTTATGGTGCCTTTTAGCAGGATATAATGTCCTTCCTTATCTCTTTTAATTAGATCTATCTTTACTTTTGCTTTGTCTGAGATTAGGATTGCTACACCTGCTTTTTTTACTTTAGCTGAGGCACAATATATTTTACTCCAGCCTTTTACCTTAACCCTATGTGTATCCCCCTGTTTCAGATGCGTTTCTTGTAAACAGCATATTGTAGGATTATGGTTTTTAATCCATTCATCCAGGTCTTTTTTCTGCTATACAATGATACCTGTAGAAAAATCTGTAGTGGGTGCCTTTAGGAAGCTTTCCAGGGCCTGTCCATTCCCTCAGCACTACATGTTAGGTATCTAAAGGGTAGAGGGAAAGGTCTCAGGACCTCCTGGTTGGGGGCTTGCTCTTGCAGACATGGTTAGAGGCTTAACTGTAGGCCTATCCCAAAATGTACTAGGTCTTGGCCCTGGATCTGCTTGGAAGAAATGCCTTTATTTTCCCTCATTCCCTCTCATTTAGAGGGCCAGGATCTGAGGGGCATGGCTAAATCTCGTAAAACCTGTATAGAACTCTGGAACTAATTGGTCTAAATTGTGGTTTAATAAACAAGAAATTGAACATGAGAGGCAAGAGGCCTGGGTTTGAACCTTCAATATGGCCCTTGTTGGCTATTGTGACCATGGGTAAGTCTTTACTGGATGTCAGTTTCCTTAGCTGTAAAATGAGGAGATAATACTAGATCATAGGATCAAAGGATCCTAGATCTAGAGCAGGATTGAGTCTCAGAGGCCCTCTAAGTCAACCCTCTCATCACTTTACAGAAGAGGAAACTGAGGTCCAGGGAGGGGAAGGAACTTGGTCCAAGTCACACAACTAGTTAGTGTCAGAGAGTCGCTTGAAGCTCATTATTTGACTGAAATGCTCTCTCCAAAGTCACAGTGTTCCTTTTAATGTCCAAATCCAGTGGCCTTTTCCCAGTCCTCATTCTCCTTGACCTCTGCAGCCCTTGACACTGTTGATTACCTTCCTCTCCTTGATACCCTCTTCTCTCTAGGCTTTTGGGACATCACTCTCTTCTGGTTCATCAACCTTCTCTTCTGGTTCATCAGTCCACTCCTTGCCTCCTTTGCTGGATCTTCTCTAGATCACACCCTCTATCCATAGGTGTCCCCGAAGACTCGATCCTGTGTCCTCTTCTTTTTTCCCTCTATGCTACTTCACGTGGTGATTTCATCAGCTCCCATGGATTTAATGACCATCTCTATGCTGATGATTCTCAAATCTACCTATCCTGCCCTAACCCTCTGCTGACCTCCAGTCTTACATCTCCATCTGCCTTTCAGACATCTAGAATTGGCTTCCAGTAAACATCTTAAATTCAATGTGTCCAAAACAGAACTCATTCTCTTTTCCCCATTTTCCTCTTCCCATGTTTTCTATTACTGTTGGAGGCACCATCACTTAGGCTCACAAGCTCAGTGTCCTCCTCAACTTCTCACTCCACAATCCAACTTGTTGCTATGTCCTGTCATTCACTTACATATAACTCCTTCTCTCTGACACTTCTATCACCCTGGTTTCATCCCCTCATCTTCTCACTCCTCGACTACTGCAGTAGTCTGCCGGTTGGTTTACCTGCCTCAAGTCTCTCCCCACTCTAGTCCATTCTCCACTCATCTGTTAAAGTACTCTTCCTGAAGTTCAGGTCTGACCCTGTCTTCACTACCACCACTCCATTCAATCAACTCCAGTGGCTCCCTTGTCACCTCCAGAATAAAATAGAAATTCCTCCATTTGGTATTCAAAGCCCTTCACAGTGTGCCCCCCATCACCTTCCTCATCGATCTTTTTTTTTCTTTTTCTTCTAACATAATGTAGTTTCCCTGCTTATCTATTTTAATTGAATCTATTTTAGCTTTAACTTTGTCTGAGATCATGATTGCTACCCTACCTTTTTTTCACATCAGCTGAAGCTGATACATTCTACTCCAGCCCTTTATTTTTAGTGTATTTTTAAATGTGTTTCTTGTAAACAACATATTGTCAAGTTCAGGCTTCATCCATTCTGTTATCCATTTCCATTTTATGGGTGAGTTCATCCTATTCACATTCAAATTTATAATTAGTAGTTGTGTATTTCCCTCTATACTATTTTTCCTTACTGTTTCTACTTCTTATTCTTATTCTCCTTCTCCTCCTCCTCCTCTTCCTCCTCCTCTACCTCCTCTTCCTCCTCTTCTTCTTCCTCCTCCTCCTCCTCTTCTTCCTACTCCTCTTTCTCTTCCTTCTCCTCCTCCTTCTCTCTCCCTCCCTCCGTCTCTCTCTCTCTCTCTCTGTCTGTCTCTCTACCTCCCCTATACCTCCTCAGAAACCTAATTTACTTCTGACCACTGCCTCCCTAATCCTAATCCACACAACCTTCTAAAAGTCCCTTCTTTATCCTTTCCTCTTGCCCTCCTATTTCTTAATCCATACACCCTTCTAAGCATCTCTCTCTTATCCTCTCCCCTTGCCCTATTTCTCTGTAAGTTAAAAAGACTTTCATGCCCAGCTAAATGCATATGTTACTCCCTCTTTAACCCAGTTACAATGAGAATAAAGTTGCCACACTACCCACCCTCCACTCTGCCCTGCCCTCCACTGTAACAGTTCTTACATTCATGCCTCGTTTGTATGAGATAATTTGCTCCCTTTTATCTCTCCCTACCCAGTTTTATTTCTTAGGATCATCCCATCATAATCAACTCAACCCTAAGCCTTCTATTTATGTATAATCTTTCAAACTACCCTAGTAATGATAACATTCTTAATTGTAACAAATATCATTTTCCCACATAAGAAGTAAGCAGTTTAACCTTATTAAATCCCTTACAATTAGCCTTTCATGTTTACCTTCTTATGTTTTCCTGATTCTTGTAAGTCAAATTTTCCATTCAGTTCTACTCCTTTTTCTCAAAAATACCTTAAAGTCCATTATAGTTAATACCTTAAAGTAAATACCTTAAAGTTCATTAAATATGCATTTTTCCCTTTCAGGATTATACTCAGCTTTGTGATTCTCAGTTGCAAACCTAGTTCCTTTGCTCTTTGGAATATCAGTCTTTTAATGTAGAAACTGCTAAATCTTGTGTTATCTTGACTGTAGCTCTTCAGTATTTAAATTATTTCTTTGTAGTTGCTTGTAATGTTTTCTCTTTGACTTGGGTGCTTTGAAATCTAGCTATAATGCTCCTGTGAGTTTTCATTTTGAGATCTCTTTCAGGCAGTGATCAGTGGATATTTTTCAATTTCTATTTTACTCTCTAGCTCTAAAACTTTAAGGTAATTTTCCTTAAAAATTTTTCGAAGTATAGTATCTAGACTCTTTTTTTTGTTTTGTTTTGTTTGACAGGGCAATTGGGGTTAAGTGACTTGCCCAAGGTCACACAGCTAGTACATATGTCAAGTGTCTGAGGCCGGATTTGAACTCAGGTTTTCCTGACTCCAGGGCCGGTGCTCTACTCACTGTGCCACCTAGCTGCCCTAGACTCTTTTTTAATCATAATTTTCAAGTAGTCCAACAATTCTTATATTGTCTCTCCTCGATCTGCTTTCCAGGTCAGTTGTTTTTCTAATGAGATATTTCATGTTCTCTTCTATTTTACATTCTTTTATTTCACTTTATTGTTTCTTGATGTTATGGAATCATTGGTTTCCCCTTGCCCAATTCTAATTTTTATGGAGTTATTTTCTTTTGTAAGTTTTTGGATCTCTTTTTCCAATTGGTTGATTTTCTTTTTATAATTTTCTTACATTACTCTCATTTCTTTTCCCAGTTTTTTCTCATCCTCTCTTATTTGACTTTTAAAGTCCTTTGAAGTTCTTCCAGGAAATATATGGGTCTTGTGACCACTTTAAATTTTTTTGAAGCTTTACAAGTTGCTGTGTTGTCTTCTGAGGTGGAACCTTCTGAGGTTGTCTTCTGAGCTATCACCATAATAGTTATCTATGGTCGGGTTCTTTCTCTGTTGTTTATACATTTGTTTTTTTTAATGTCCTGTTTCTTGGCTGTTAACTTTATATTAGGGTCAGGCTGTGCTTTGAGATGTGAGGATATGTCTCAGGCTTCAGGTTTTTCATGCTATTGTTTTCTGAACTCTTTCTGGGGGCCCTGACCTTTTGTTCTATAATCCAAGACCAAGTGTGGTCCCTGCTCCTCCATCTCAAGCCTTGATCTGTAAGTGCCCTCAGGTACTCCTCTCCGCCCCTGAATCCTGACCATGCCCCCAGCATTTCTACCACCACAAAACGCTCTTGTTCTCAGGGGACCCTCAGGTGGCCACAAGCATCAGCTCACCTCTCTGCCCTGGAACCAAAACCAGGAACCTGCACTCTTTTTCTTGTAACCATAGCCAGCAGGGCCCTGCCCCACTGCAACATTCCACACTTACTGAGTGTGCTCACCCCTCCTTGCCCACAGCCACAATGTAGGACCGCATCTGGTCAGCAAGCCTGGGCCCTGCATCCATTGGTAGCAGAGGAGGGCCTTCTTTATCTTCTCCTGATCAGGTTCCCAACCCCCTACTCGGTCTGTGGAGCAAAAACTCCTGAAGTGAAGGCTGCTGCCCAGGGTTTGTTGCTTGTTGATTGGGGGGAGTATCTGCACTTCAATCCCCCCCCTGGGCTGTCAAGTCTTTCCTAACATCCTCCCAAGTTGTCTTAGATGGACTACTGCTTTACCTCAATTTTAATTATTTCTGCTTCTCTAAAGTTCACTTTGAGGCATTATTTTAAATTATTTTGGGGGGAATTTGGAAGAGCCAGGTAACTTCCTGCCTTATTTCACCATCTTCCCACAATTCACTCCACTTTTCTAATCATCTTACACTTTACTCCCTTGACTATAAGGAAGGAAAGAGTGAAAACAGTGTAGACACTAGAGACAGACCACCAACTATTTTTATGAAGTTATGTAGGACTAAGAGCAGGGGAAATATTAAAAATATATATTTTATATTATATTAAAATATATTTTTCCCAGCATTCTTTTTTGCTATTCATTTCTCCTGGACCATTTTGGGTACAGAGAAGCGGACTGGGTGGCCTCTGGAAGTGAAGGTATGTGGAGAGGATTGGATACTCTGTCATTCAAGGCTCACTTAAAGAGCCTGGGCATATTGAGTTTGGAACAGAGAAAGTTCTAGAAAGTTCCTAGATCTAGAGCTGGAAGCCACTGGGTCCAACCTCCAATTATTATCGTGGTTGCTGCTGCTGCTGCTGCTGCTTAACATTATTGTTATTGATAATAAGATTATTATAATTATAGCTAGCATTTCTTTTGCCTAAAGTCAAGAAGACTCATCTTCCCAAATCCAGCTTCAGTCACTTACTAACTGTGTGACCCCGGGCAAGCCACTTAACCCTGTTTGCCTCAGTTTCCTCATCCGTAAAATGAACTGGAGAAGGAAATGGCAAACCAAAAATGTCTTTTGACTCTTTTTGTATCCCTAAAGCTTTGCACAGTGCCTGACACATAATAGAGGCTTAATAAATGTTTATTGATTGATTGGTATTTGCATTGTTTTACTTAGGGAGGCTTTAATAACTGCCTTTTAAAGAGACATTTAAGGGGAATTAGACTTGTTCTTCTTGGTCTCAGAGAAAAAGGAAGAAGTTGTAGGAAGTCAGATTTGGGCTTAGCGTCAGAAAAAAAAATCCTTGCTAAACCATTAGGAGCTAGGTGGTGCAGTGGATAGAATGTCAGGCCTGAAGTCAGGAAGACTAAGTTCAAATCTATCCTCAGACACTTACTAGATGTGTGACCCCAGGCAAGTCACTTCACCCTGTTTGCCTCAGTTTCCTCATCTGTAAAATGAGCTGGTGAAGGACATGGCAAACTACTGCAGTATCTTGGCCAAGAAAACCCCAAGTGGGGTCCCAAAGAGTCGTAAACAACTGAACAACAGCGGCAATGACAACAAACCATTAGACCTCTCCCAGAGTGGAATGGGCTGATTCAGGCAGTGTAGACTCCCCCTCACTGGAGCTTTGCAAATAGTGCCTAGATGACCACTTGCCCAGGATATTGTCAAAGAGATTCCTGTTCAGGTATGGATTGAACTGCCTGCCCTCGGAAAGCCCTTCCCACTCAGAGGGTCTATGAATACATTCTTTGTACATGTGGGTATGAAAATAATGCTGGGAAATAGGCAGGCTTGTTCATTTTATGCCTTTGAAACCAGCTTAAAAATACTTCTGGTTGGTGGTGGCCAGCAGAAAGAGCTAGAAACCCAGGTTTGGATTTGAGTCTGCCACTGGCCACCCAGGTGACCTTGGCCAGGGTACTTTCGTTCCCTAAGCCCCATTTTCCCAGGAGGGAAAGGAAGGAGTTGGATGAAATGCTTGGGAATGGCCCCTCTTATTCTAGACTCCAGTGTTGGGGGCAACAGGCTGATCCACTTCAGGGTCTGATGATTCCCTGTTGTGGGCACTTAATCCACCCAAGTCCTCTAGCTGTTGGAAGCTGAGAGTCACAGGCTACTGGGGTCACCCCCACTAACCATCCACTGCACTCTTGCAAACTTTGTGGGACTGAGCCTCCCTTCCCCACTACCCCCCTCCCCAGACTTGGCCTCAGTCTTCCTGTCTTGGGCTCTCCAACGACCCAACAAGACATCCAAGGTGGGGCAGGTGAAAATGAAAGAGGCTGCTGAATATAAGGCCTCCTAGAAACTGGTGTGGCTTCAGCCTCTCCTGCTTGCCTTTCATTTTGTTTCATATGATGCCTTTTCTTTTTATTGTCAGTAAATACCCCTGCAATTGAATACTCCATTTCCTCAGTATGGAGTACATCCCGGCCCAAAGGGGGGATAATCAAAGGCCCTTGATGTCTGGCTTTGATGTTTGCATTTGATTATGAGTATGTGTTCTTCTGAAAATCTGTCATAGCCCAAGCCTCTTATTATTCTCCGAGTTCACCCTGAGGACAGCCATGAAGACAGCATGAGGTAGAGAGAAAAACACTCCTTTGGGAGTTAGGAGTTCCAGCTCAACCACACACTTGCTGTGCAACCTCAGGCAAGTCTTTCCCTCCCTGGGCCTCAGCTTGGTCCTCTGTGAAAGAAGAGGGATGATCTCTGAGGACCCTGCCATCTCTACCAAACCCTGAGTATAGCTGAAGAGTTGACCAAGGCCCTTCTCTGTTACTGGCTCTTTTTGTTTCGTTGGACAAGTCCCTTCCCTGTTAAGGTTCCCCCCAGCTCTAAAATTCTGTGTTCTAGGCTCCTAACTAGCTCGGGCACTCTCTGTACTAAGGTCCTTAGAGTTCTCTTCTGTTCCAAGATCCTTCAAGCCCGTATACTCTCTGTTTTCAGATCCTTTGTGGCTCTTATATTCTCTGTTCTCAGGTACATTCCAGCTCTTACATTCTCTGTTCTAAAATTCTCTTCTACCTCTGACATTATATATATATTAAAATCCCTCCTGTTTCCAATATTATATGTCCCAAGATCCCTCCCAGGTCTGCCATTTTATGTTCTAAACTTCTCTCTAGCTCAGAAATTCTCCATTCTAAGGTTCTTTCTAACTATGAGAGTGTTTTAAGGTCGTTCTAGCTCTGACATTCTCAATTCTAAATTCACTCTACACTTTGATATTTTACATCTTAAGGTCTGTCACTCCTCTGACATTGCAGTTTAAGATCCCTTCTAGGTCTGATGTGGCATAGTGATAGAATAGGTTGGAGTAAGGAAGGCCTGGGTTCAAATCCTGTCACACTTAGCAGCTATATAGCCTTGGACAAATCACTTGGATACCTTATTTCAAGAAATTATAAATGAAAACTTCCCAGACCTATTAGGACCAGAGGACAAAGCGAAAATAGAAAGAATCCACCAGTTACTCTTGAAAGAAACCCTAAAATGAAAACTCCTGGCCACTTACTAGCCAAAATCTAGAGATTCCGGGTCAAAGAAGCCAAAAAGAAACATTTCAGGTACCAGGGGGCTGCTGTCAGGTTTGAACAAGACTAGGCAGATGTTAGTATGAAGGAGAAGAGAACCTGGAATAAACGCAAAAAGCTTACACCCAGGGTTTACCTATACAGCAAAACTGACTATAATGCCACAGGGGAAAAAAATTAACATTCAATAAAATAGAGGATTTCCAAGCATTCCTGATTAAATGACCAGAATTGAGTAGACACTTTGAAATGGAAAGGAGAGAATCTTGAGAACGATAGAAAGGTACATAGTTAGTGGAAAGAGACTGTGTGAGGATGATTTTTTTTACATCACATTAGGAGGAGAACAAATGTTCCCTCAGAATCTGGGTGAAAGGAAAGCTAACTAAGAGAAACAGAGGACCTGCAGGTGGTTTTCTTCTATTTTTATGTTCTTAGGAGAAGATAAAAATGGAAGAGACTATACTGTGGAGGAAAGAAAGAAGAAACAGAGGGAATTCTCTGTTTCACACTATGGGGGTACATGAAATGAAAAGTATTCCTATATGGAAGAATGGGCATCCCATGAACCTCACTTCCGTCTAAACAGCTCTAGAGAGGTTCAGTGATTTGTCCAACACTCTACAACAAGCAAGCAGATGTTGGCATTTGAACCCAGGTCTTCTGGCCCCAGATCTACCACATAGCATCAGTCTTTCTATCTCCTTTTCTAGAACTGGATCCCATCCTGGTGGGTAGAGGTGATTGGAATTTCTAGGTCTTCCAGCATTATCTTTCTCTCCCGACTCAGCTTGCAAGACGTGACCAACATAAATGATCCATTTGGTCTCTTATTGCCTTGGCTAATCTCTCTTGTATCTGAAGAAATTCATTTAAGAAACCAAACTTCTGGGGGCACTTTTTCAGCTTGCTTCCTCCACAGTTACCATGCAAGTCAGGAGTATTTTGCCCATGGACACATTTGTAACAAACTTTTCAGTAGTTCTATACTTTAAAAGAAAAAAGACGAGAGAATAACTCTCCATCAAGAGCTGTGCCTTCGCTCCCCAGCTCAACACCACACAGACAAACTCCAACAGAGAATGGTCTCTTTACACGGTGACTTCTGGCTTACTTTTGATAACATCAAAGAAATAGAACAGATGTGATTACAGAACTCTTTGAGCTCCAATCCCTCACCCTCCCCACCCAACACCACCACGCAGAAATCCGTGACATTGAAATAATCGATATGCTAATATCCTTGTCCAACTTTTGAGTAAGATAAGTACGGCCCTTACAATCTTAGTTACGCTCAAAATTTGTTTTTCTCCTTTAAATAAGATAGACTTAATTATTGTCACTGTTTCAATTGATCCATAATCTTACTGGACTAGCTGTTCCTTTTAACAGTGAGATCTCGGCAGCACCTAGGTGGCGCAGAGTAGAGCACTGGCTCTGGAGTCAAGAGGATCTGAGTTCAAATGTGGCTTCAGACACTTGACACATGTACTAGCTGTGTGACCTTGGGCAAGTCACTTAACCCCGATTGCCCTGCCAAAAAGAAAACAAACAAAAAGAAACCAGTGAGATCTCAAGGCATCCCTGTCCCTGCCCTCCTGTAAATCTGCCATGCTGAATCCATCTCACACACTGGAGACCTTCCTGGGGATCTTTTTAATATTTCCTAGGTATCAGGGTATTATGACTGTAGATTGATTTGTTCATCAAAACAACCAGAATGCCACTCTCCTCATTTCCCTGGAAATATGGCATAAGAGCTTCAGAGGATGCTCTGTTTCTTGATCAATAAAATGAGAGGACTGGAATAGACAACCTCTAGGTCCTTACCTCTCTAAATCCTATGAGAAAGAGTCCTCTGTTTTAGTGCTGAGAAATACTGGAGCCAGGAAAAACTATTTGGAAACCTCTGGCATCACTCACTGGAGCCTGATTTGAAGGTTCCAGACTGTTTTGCCCATAGGCCACAAATGTCTGAATTTTGTGGGCCCAGATGGTCAAAGTCACCAATTGTCATGTATTAATAACTGCACCAGTGCCTTCCCATCCAGTAATTTGTCTAGATATGATCATTCAGCTGAATAACCCATAAGGCATTCCACTTTCTGTTTGACTTATAGCACTGACTTGGCTAATGTCAGTACAGGAAGGGAGAAAGAGAGGAAAGAAGGAAGGAAAGAAGGAAAGAAGGAAGGGAGGGAGGGAGGAAGGAAGGAAGACAGGGAGGAAGGGAGGGAGGGAGGAAGGAAGGGAGGAAAGAAGAGAAGAAGGAAAAAAAAGAAGGAAGGAAGGGAAGGAGGAAGGAAGGAAGAGAGGAAGGAAGGGAGGAAGGAAGGAAAAAAGAAAAGGAGGAAGGAAGGAAGGGAAGGAGGAAGGAAGGAAAGAAGGAAGAAAGGAATGAAAGGAATGACAGAAGGAAGAAAGGAAAGAAGAAAAGAAAGAAGGATTAATGAAGCCCATACTATGTGCCAGGCACTATGCTAGGAACTTTCCAAATATTGACTCTTTTGATCTTCACAACAACCCTGGAGGTAGATGCTATTATCATGCACATTTTACAGTTGAGGAAACAGGCACACAGAGATTAGGTGACTTGCCCAGCCTCACATCAGGCTGATAAGTATCTGAGGCTCCCTTTTTGCAAAGAAAGAAAAGAGGATCATTGACACATCTTTGCTTTAGGTGGTCCTGACTTCAGTGATCTACTAGCTGCTTTAGAACATAGAATGTCAGAGCTAGAAGTGGCCTTCGAGGCCTCCAAGTCCAAGTGAGTCATCTTACGCCTGAACAAGCTTGCTGCAGTTAGAATAAACTTGACTATCTTCTCTGTGCCCCATTTCCACTTGCTCCTTAACTTTTGTGACTGAGGGTCTTCATCCCCTACAGATGGAGTCTGTGTGTGTGTGTGCATTTGTTCCAGACTGTTCTGACACTTAGAAGTCCCACGAGTAAGGATTAATAGGATCATAAACTTAAAGCTGGAAGGAACCTTAGTCTAGCTACGCTCTCTTATTTTACAGGTGAGGAAACTGAGGCCAAGAGTGGCTAAAATGCTTCTCAAGGTCACGAACAGCAATTGCTAGGACTAAGAATGAAACAAGGGCTGGCATTTGAGCCAAGGTCGTTAAATCATAGATCGAAAGCTGAGATGGCCCTCGGAACTGGTAGAACTAGTCCGACCTCTTCATTGTTTTTCCTACTCTGAACTCAACAAACATCAAATAAAATGGACATTTCTATATACATAGTAAAACAGAAAAAAAAGATGATATGAAACTGTAGTGATCTGTTATGTACAGCTTGCTTTTCTTTTAAAGATAATAAATGTGAATGTAACCATTTCTACATGTAACTTCCAAAGCTGAGCTACTTATCTGTAATTCTTTCTGACCTTCTTTCTATTCTCTTCGGTGCATTTTCTTTTTTTAGAAAAGATGCCTCTATGACCCTCTTTTCTTTCTTTTACTTTTAAAATCCGCTTCCCTATACTTCTCTCCCTCCTACCACCACCTCCCATTAGGGAAAAAAAGACAAAGAGAAAAAAAACTCTTGTTACTGATATACATAATCAAGCAATAGAAATGAATATTGGAAATAGAAATAGAAATTGGTCATGTCTGAAAGCATATTCTCATTCTGCATCTTGAGTTGATCATTTGTCTCAGTAGGTAGCATGTTTGCTCATTGCCCCCCTGGAATCATGACTGGTTACTACATTAATCAGAAATCTCCAATCTTTCAAAATTGTTTTGTCTTTGTAATGTTGTTATTTTCGTACAAATTGTTCTCCTGCTTCTTCTCACTTCCCTCTGCATCAGTTCATAAAAGTCTTCCTGGGTTTCTCTGAAACCATCTATTTCATGACTTTCTATGACTCAATATTCCATTACATTCATGTACCATAGCATATTTAGCCATTCCCCAGATTTATTGGCATTCTTTTAGTTTCTATTTCTTTGGAATAACAAAAATATGACTTTTTCTGTAAACATGTGTCACTGGGTCAAAGGGCATGCAAAGAATAGTAAGTTTGGGAGCATAGTTCCAAATTGTTTTCCAGAATGGCTGGAGCAATTCACAGCTTCACCAACAATGCATTAACAAACCTGTTTTCCCGTAACCCCTTCATTTGTTATTTTACTTTTTAATCATCCTTGCCGATCTGATGGGAGTGAGGAGGATCCTCAGAGTGGCTTTAATTTCTCCAATAGTATTTTTTCTTATGTTCTTTCAGAGTACTTTTTTGATATGGCTATTGATGGCTTTGATTTCTTCCTTTGAAACCTGCCTGTTCATTTCCTTTGATCAACTATATATCTGGGAATGGCTCTCATCATTCTTATAAATTTGAGTCAGTTCTTTATGTATCTTATAAAGTAATCTTTTGGTAGTTTGACTGATATGACACTGAATAAGTAAATTAAGAAGTATTATCTTTTTTAGAGCAATTAATACTTCAATTATTTAAGTCTCTGTTTATATAAAAAACATTTAGTGTTTGGGAGATAATCAGTGAAAATGCTTGGAACTAGGAGATGGAGAATCTTGATCAAGGAACAGCAAGGTGACTGTCACTGGATTGCAGAGTATTTGGAGGGAGGGAGGAGGTGTGGGTATAAGAAGAATGAAAAGGTATAAAGAGGCCTTTTCCCCATACCATACTGTCTCCCAAATGGAGATATGTAGCTTGTCTGTAACCTGTAGTCTTAGAAAGCTAAAGTTGTCTTAGTGAAGGATCTGCAATGTTTAATCTGGACCAGAAAAAGATTGAGGGAGAGGGTGATATAATCTCTATTCCAGTATTTGAACAATGATCATGACTAAAAAGGGGTAGACTTGTTTGGGATTGGGAGCAGTGGGCAAAAGTTGCAATGAGGCTGATTTCCCAACCATTAGTGCTGGTCCAAAGGGGAATGGGCCACTCTGGGAAGGCACATGCCTAGGAAGGGCCTGCCCCAAGGGAGGTCTTCTGGCCCAGGCACCATTTGTCCAGGGTACTGTAGAGGGCATCCAGTGTGATATGGATGAGACTAGCTGGCCTTTCAGAGGGCCAGGGCTCTTTCAGCTCGGAAATGTTATGATTAGAAAGCATCGCATTGTTGACAACTTTGTGCTGTGACTTGATGGAATGCAGGGTCCCCTAGCCAACACTTAAGAAGAGAAACCAGGATTTCTAGACATGACAACCCCTGTCTAAGGCATGTTACTTCCTATCATTGCCTCCCATTTCCTGAGGGGATTGGGGATACCCCTGGTTGAGAAGGCTGTCATCACATGGATAACAAAGAAAGAAGAGGAAAGGATGGGCCAGGTGCTTGGACAACCACTCAGTGTTCAGTAAATGCCGGCCTGAACAGTTCAGAACATCTGCTCGCTGGCTGAATTACTTGGTGCGAATAGTTCCCATGTCCCAACATGCCAGCTTGCTAGACTTTTCCCAGGCTCATCCCTTCTGATGAATATCAACTGGGTGCTCATCCCAGCGGAATGAGGTGATTTTTCCTAAGTTTGAAGCTATTTTCCACACATATTATTAGATAATCTCTACATTCAGAGGTCCCTCTTAGCTTTAATATTCTGTGGTTTTAGGTGTATCCCGTCTCTGACATTCTCTGTTCTGAGGCCCCTTTCCAGCTCTGACATTCACTGTTCTAAGTTGTGTTCCAACAATTGGGTCAATGAGTTTGACTCAATCTGTCAATTAATCAGGGTCTGCTATGTGATAGACATTGTGCCAGGCCAAGAGGATACAAAGATAACAATATACTACTGGTCTATGCCCTCAAAGAGGTTACATTATCAGGGTACACACATAAGCATAAACAAAATACCGAATACTTCAGAAGTCTTAGTATGGTTCTGGGCTCTTAAAACCATACTAAGACATTTGGGGGAACCTGTATATACAAAATAAATATAGAGTAATTTGAAGGGGCAGTCTGGGAGAGGAAAGACTAGTAGTTGGGCAGGGGGATCAGGAACAGCTTTATGTAGGAGAAAGAATGTGAGCTAAGCTGATTCTTTTTCTTTTCCATTTAATTTTTATTTTGTTTTCCTCAATTACATGTCAACAAAAATTTTTGATGTTCATTTTTTAAATTTTGAGTTTCAAATTCTTTCCTTCCCTCCCTGTTCTCCCCACTGCTTGAGAAGGCAATATAGATTAGATAGATAGATAGATAGATAGATAGATTATATTTATGCAATCATACAAAACATATTTCCATATTAGCCATGTTACAAAAGAAAATGCCGAACAAAAAAAAAACAAAGAACAATAAAGAAAGTTAAAACAAGTATGCTTCAATCTGCATTCAGACACTGTAAGTTCTTTCTCTGGAGGGAGATAGCATTTTTCATCCTAAATCCTGTGGAATTATCTCGGATCATTGTATTGTGAGAAGAGCTAAATCATTCATATTTGATCTTTGTACAATATTGCTGTTACTGTGTATGATGTTCTCCTGGCTCTGCTCTCTTTACTTTCCATCACTTCATATAAATGTTCCCAGGTTTTTCTTGAAATCATCCCCCTTGTCATTTTTTATAGTACAATAGTATTCCATCACAATCACATACCACAACTTCCACAGCCATTCCTCATTTGATGGGCATCCCCTCAATTTCCAATTCTTTGCCACCACAAAAAGAGTTGTTATAAATATTTTTGTACAAATAAGTACTTTCCCCTTTTCTTTGATCTCTTTGGAGTACAGACTTAGTAATGGTATTGCTGGGTCAAAGGGTATACATGGTTTTATAACCCTTTGGACATAGTTCCAAATTGCTCTCCAGAATGGTTGGATAAGTTCACAACTCCACTAACAGTGCATTAATGTCCCAATTTTCCCACATCCTCTCCAACATTAGTAATTTTCCTTTTTTGTTGTATTAGATAGGTATGAGGTGGTACCTCAGAGTTGTTTTAATTTACCTTTATCCAATCAATAGTTATTTGTAACATTTTTTCATATGACTATAGATAGCTTTGATTTCTTTATCTGAAAACTGTCTGTTCATATCCTTTGACCATTTACCAATTGGGGAATGAGTTATATTATATTCTTGTAAATTTGACTCAGTTCTCTATATATTTGAGAAATGAGGCCTTTATTAGAGATACTTGCTGTAAAACATTTTCCCCCAGTTTTCTATTTTCCTTCTAGTCTTGGCTATATTGGTTTCCTTTGTGCAAGAATCTTTTTAATTTAATATAATCAAAATTACCCATTTTACATCCTTTCTCTTGTTTGTAGATCTGACAGGCAAAATGTTCTATATCCCCCTATTTCCTTATGGCATCATCCTTCATGTCTACATCATGAACCCATTTTGACCTTATCTTGGTGTACGGTGTGAGATGTTGGTCTATACCTAGTTTCTGCCAAACAGCTTTCCAGTTTTCCCAGAAATTTTTTTGTTAGATAGTTCTTGTCCCAAAAGGTTGGATCTTTGTGTTTGCCAAACACTAGATTGTTATGGTCATTTACTCCTGTGTATCATATACATAATCTATTCTACTGATCCATCACTCTATTTTTCAGCCAGTATCAAATTGTTTTGATGATTACCACTTTGTAACACAGTTTGAGATGTGGTACTACTAGGCCACCTTCCTTCACATTCTTTTCATTGGTTCCCTTGATATTCTTGACCTTTTGTTCTTCCAGATGAATTTTGGTATTATTTTTTCTAACTCTATAAAATATTTTTGATAGTTTGATTAGTAAAGCACTAAATAAGTAAATCAATTCAGGTAGAATTGTCATTTTTATTATGTTGGCTTGGCCTGTCCATGGGCAGTTAATAGTTCAACACTTGTTTAGATCTGACTTTATTTGTACAAAGTGTTTTAGAATTGTGTTCATATAGTTTCTGGGTTTGTCTTGGAAGGTATACTCCCAAATATTATCTACAGTTATTTTAAATGGAATTTCACTTCCTGTTGGACTTTGTTGGTAACATACAGAAATGCTGATGACTTATGTGGTTTTATTTTATATCCTACATATTTGCTGAAGTTGTTAATTATTTCAAATAGTTTTTTAGTTGATTCTCTAGGATTCTCTAAGTATTCCATCATATAATTTGCAAAGAGTGATAGTTTTGTTTCCTCATTGCCTGTTCTAATTCCTGCAATTTCTTTTTCTTGTCTTATTGCTATAGCTAGCATTTCTAGTATGATATGGACTGATAGCAGTGATGATGGGCATCCTTGCTTCACCTCTGATCTTATTGGGAAAACTTCTAGCTTATCCCCATTACATATAATACTTGCTGGTGGTTTTAGATAGATACTATTTATCATTTTAAGGAAAAGCTCCGTTTATTCCTATACTTTCTAGTTTTTTTTAATAGGACTTGACATTGTATTTTGTCAAAAGTTTTTTCTGCATCTACTGAGATAATCACATGATTCTCATTGTTTTTGTTATTTATATGGTCAATTATGCTGATAGTTTTCCTAATATTGAAACAGTCCTGCATCCCTGATATAAATCCCACCTGGTCATAGTGTATGATCTTCATGATATGTTGCTATAATCTCATTGCTAGTATATTATTTAAAATTTCTGCATCAATATTCATTAGGGAAATTGGTCTATGGTTTTCTTAATCTCTTTTTGCTCTTCATAGTTTAGGTATCAGCACCATATTCGTGTTATAAAAGGAATTTGGTAGCTGAGCCAATTCTAAGAGGAGGGAGCACATTCTAGTTATGAGGGAGAGTGTGTGCAAAGGCATCAAGATGGAAGATGGAGTGGTGTGTGTGAGCTAGAAGGCCAGTTTGACATTGGGTATATTGGGCATCTTTCTGATGGGCAAGCCTTCTGTAAAGCTCTGAGGTTGAAGTGAGGATGAAGGAGAATGGGAGGAGTACAGTGGTCATGAGCTAGTTGACTTGGAAATGGTGCCATGGAGATAAAGAAAACTCATAGGGGTATGATGTGGCATGATTTGTGCAGTCAGAGTCCAAGTTCATAATGAGAGGTAAATCCTCTCATCACACCCTACTGGTGGGGTGACTTTGAACAATTGATTCCCTTTGTCTTAACTATCGACCCCTAAAGGAGAGGTATCAACCCCACAGCCAATGGCATTGTGGCCCTCAACACTTTCAAGTGTAGCCCACCAGATTTCAAAATAACTAAAAATACAATAGAACACAGATAATGTTAATGTGTGGCTTTCTCAGTCAGTATGGTGCCTGTAGGGATCCTGATGTATAGTACAGTTTAGTGACCCCCATTTCTATTTGATTTTGACACCACTGCTCTAAAGTGATCATCAAACCACCTTATTCTGGCCTAACCCTCCTCCCATGTCTCTTCCTACTCTGATATTCTATGGTCCTGTGACTTTGCTGACTGTCTGGAGCCTTCTGGAAGTGTTGAGCTTGCCCTTCTGGAATGGTTCGCCTTGGAGATGGGGCTGGGGGGGTGGGAGGGGGCAAGATGACTTCATGTTGTCTAGAGTTGGAAGGGACCTCAGAAGACATCTCTTTACCCATACATACTTCATCAGGAACCCCCCTACAGCATCCCAACATGTGATCATCCTAACTCCATTTGAAACCCATCAGTGATAGGGAATCCCCCCATGCTTGTAGCTCCTTCTTTTTTGAAATTTCCTAATTGTTAGGAAATTTTTCCTTATACTGAACTGAAATCTGCCCCTCTGTGACATCTTACCGTTACTCCTAGTTAGTTTTGCCTTCTGAAGCTAAGCAGAACAAGCCTTTACCTTCTTTTCCATGATAGCCCTAGCTAAACATTCCCAGTTCCCTGAACCAGTTCTCATAGGGCATGATCTTCCCTTCCCCTTATCAGCCTGATTACCTTCTTCTGAAAGTATCCTGGCTTAGAAGTGTGGTGACCCCAATATTTTCTAGCATGTCCCTCTCATGAAGGCCCTATTGGGGCCAGTGTGGTCATTTGGCTGGATCCCTGATTAGGCACTGGGATGCATTTGTTTTAATTATTTTTAGGTACATTGATTTTATTTAGTAAAGCTTTCTTCTCAAATGCCTCAGGGTCATTAGTGATGACTGAGGTGTTGAGGCTAAGAGGCCAAGAGCAGCCCTAGTACAAGCTGTTGGCAGGAGGCCACCAGCAAGAGGAAAGGCAAAAGTGACTCCTTAGCAGAGGTGCAAGTTAATGTCTGCTATTAGTCCACGGCCTGCAGAGTGTCTGTTGTAAGCCCAATCAACTAAAGACATTACATGTAAAGGGAGAATGCTTTGATTTGCAAGGTCACTTGGGAATTAGACAGTGACAAGGTCTAAGATGCCAGGCTGCTTTACATGGATGTCTTCTGGAGTTCTGACCTACCCTTTGGACACCAGCCATCCTTTTGAGCCTATTTTAGACATTCCAGGGGTGGGGAAGCTGTAGACTCAAGGCCACTGTGGCTCTCTAGGTCCTCAAGTGCAGCCCTCTGGCTGAATCCAAACTTCACAGAACAAATCCCCTCTAGGTCCTCAAGTGTGGCCCTTTGACTGGATCGCAACTTCATAGAACAAATCCCCTCTAGGTCCTCAAGTGTGGCCCTTTGACTGAATCCAAACTTCATAGAACAAATCCCCTCTAGGTCCTCAAGTGCAGCCCTTTGACTGAATCCAAACTTCACAGAACAAATCTCTTTAATAAAGGGATTTGTTCTGTCAAACTTGGACTCAGTCAAAAAGCTGCAGCCAAGAACCTAGAAGGCCTCATGTGGCCCCAAGGCCACAGCTTCCCCACCCCTGCAGGTTAGCCAATTGGTGAATATTACTTAAATAGTAGGAGGAAGGGTGTTAATAATCTAGTGATGCCTGAAGAACCTCATACTGGGGAAGAGAGGCTGAAATGAGCTATATCGGGCACCCTCCTTGCCTAATCCAAAGGGATTTCCTGAAAAGAATTGTTTAAGGGCTGGCTGACCTTTGAGTCAGCAATCAGCCATTGAAAAAGCATTTAGTGAGTGCCCACAAACACCACTACTACTAGCTAGCATTTATTTAGCACTTTACCTACTTTATCTCATTGGATGCTCACAACAACCCTGCAAGGTAAGTGCTATTATTATCCTCATTTGACAGATATGGAAACTGAGGCAGACAGACTTTAAGTAATTTACCTAGGGTCACGTAGCCAGTAAGTGTCTTAGGCAAGATTTGAACTCCAACACTCTATCCATGGCACTACCTAACTGCTTCTTGCCTACTATGTACTGGGGTGTAACTTGAAAAGGCTACAAGTCAAGACTAAAACAAAGGGAGAGGGGCAGCTAGGTGGTGCAGTGAATAGAGCACCAGCTCTGAAGTCAAGAGGACCTGAGTTCAAATCTAGCCTAGCTGTGTGACCTTGGGCAAATCATTTAACCCCAATTGCCTTACCAAAAAAATAAAAATAATAAAGTGGAGAGAGAGTTGGTACATGATTTTTTTGTTTGCAGATGATTATGCACAAGATGCAACAAAGTATGGATTGATTTTCTGCTTCTTGTGCTAATTTTGCCTTGTTAATATACCAAGAAAACACAGGTTCTCCACAAGCCAGCACCATACTATCCATACGTGGAGCCATCGGTTACAGTAAATGGAGAAATTCTGAATGCTGTGGATAAGTTCACTTACTTTGACAGTATACTTTCCAGGAATGTCCACATAGATGTTGAAATTGACACTTGCATTGGCAGAGGTAGCTTAGTGCTTGGGAGTCTCTGAAGGAAAGTGTGGGAGAGAAGATGTATTAGGCTGCCTACCAAACTGAAGGTCTGCAGAGCTGTTGTGCTGACCTCATTGTTGTATGCCTGTGAAGCCTGGATAGTCTGCCAGTGCCATTCCAGGAAACTGAATCGCTTCCATTTGAATTGTCTTAGGAAGATTCTGAGGATCACCTGGCAGGATAAGGTACCAGACACTGAGGTCCTTACTTGAGCTGAACTGCCAAGCATTCAAACTCTACTGCAGAGATCGCACAACTTCAATGGGCTGGCCACATTGTCTGAATACCAAACATATATTTGCCTAAAAAGATTATTTTACAGAGAACTCACACAAGGCAGGTGCTGACATGGAGGTTAGAAGAAGCAATTCAAGGACACTCTCAAGATCTCTTTGAAGAACTTTGGAATCAATTGTGAGACATGGGAGACATGAGCACAGGACCACCCAGCATAGCATGCTCATATCAAAGAAGGCACTGTGCTCTGTGAGCAAAGCAGAATTGAAGTAGCTTAAACGAAATGTGAGATGCGCAAAGTGAGAGACATCTCCACTCCCAATGTTCATATGGACTGACTGTACCCGACCTTTGGTAGAGCTTTCCGAGCTTGTGTTGGTCTGATCAGCCACAGTTGAACACACTGTACCTTGACTCTGATATAGTGATGTCATTTTGACCCTCTTCAGGAATGAAGGACAACCCCCAACCATGCACCAGGCCTTGTACTAGACATTGGGGATTTTTTTAACCACATGTGTGATTTCATCCTGATCAGCACCTACTCTTCAACTTCTGGTCTTAGAGAGGTGCATGAGGCACTAAGATGTTAAGTGACTTGCCCGGGGTCACACAGCCAGTATGTAGCAGAGGCTGGGCTTGAATTCAGGGCTTCCTGACTTTGAGGCTAGTTCTCTATCCAGTATAACACACTGCAGGGGAAAGAGACCAAAACAAGACACACTCAAGGATTGTACCTTCTAGCATGGGAAACAATAGATACATATATAATCCCCCCACCACTCAGTTCTTGCCTAGGCCCTTACCCCTGCCCTTGTTATACCCTTCTCCCTTCCCTATCACCATCTCCTTGGTGAACCAGCTCAGTTCTATACTACCTTCTACACTGGACTCTCTTGCCTTCTTAACCTGTCACAGATTATACCATGTTAAACCCCCCCAGCCTGGATTCCTTTCACCATCTGCACACTTCATTCCAACTCATATGCTGCTGAGTGGAGCTGGAGGAAGTCTTGAAGTGGTGCTAACTAGGTCCACTACAAGTTTATGTTATATAATCTAATCTCATTTTAGCCCTCAATGCTGTAAGGCAATCCTTTTACAGCTCTCATTTGATTCTCTCCCCCTTTCCCTTTTTAATTCCCCCTTCAAGACTAGAAAGTTTGTTTTGCATGAAATTAATTTGACTCATTTCTGAGCCAAACTGTAAGTGGACATGAAACCTTCCTTTGTCTTTTTTCAGATTAAAAAATGAAGGTTCATTTATGGCCACTCCCCCTCAGCCCTTCCTCCATTTGTTTACTCTTCTCAGGCATGGCAGTGCCCTCGATAGAAATTGGAAAGTCTGGAAAAGAGAAGGGTTTGAAGGAAGTTATAATTAAGTTATCTTTTGGGCATGTTGAATTTGTGATGCCTACAGGACATCCAGCTTGAAATGTCCAACAGACATTTGGTGATCCAGAACTGGAACTCATGAGAGAGACTTGGGCTGCACATCTAGATCTGGGAATCATCTCCATAAAGATGAAAATTGGACCCATGGAAGCTGATTGGTGCAATCACTAAGAGAGATGATGTAGAGAGAGAAGAGTGGAGGGTCCAGGACAGAGCCTTGAGGAACATCCATTTTTAAGGGATGAGAACTGGATGATCTAACAAAGGAGACTAAAAAGGAGCCCTTAGGTAGGAGAAAAACTAGGAGATAGCAATATCACAAAAACCCAGAGAGTCGCCCCAGGGTGGTCACAAGGAAATGGTGGTCAACAATTCAGTGCATCAGAGAGGTCAAGAAGGATGAAGATGAAGAAAAGGCCTTAGTATTTTACCTTTCAGAAATTACTGGTAACTGGGGGGCAGCTTCCTTTGATTAATGAACTTGGAAATCAGGTTTCAAGGGGCTAAGGAGTGAGAGGACAGGAAGTGGAGGCAAGGAATATAGGCATTTTTTCTAGGGATTTGGCTGTTGATAGAAGAAGAGATATAAGAGGATAACTTAAGAGGACAGTAGGATTTAGGGAAGATATTTTGAGGATGGGAGAAACATGGCCATGTGTGTGTAAACACCAGGGAAGGAACCAGAAGACAGAAAAACCCTGAAAATGAGGGAGAGTGGGGATGATTGTGGTTGCAATCTGCTGGAGAAGAGAAGGGATGGGATGAAGAGTACAAGTGGAGGAAAGAAAGATGTAATGAAGAATGATGTCAAGGGGTTTTGAGATGTATTAGAAGAGGGAGCTCCTCCCAGGAATATTGTCTCCAAATTCCAGAGCTCCCAGATCAAGGAGAAAATACTGCAAGCAGCCAGAAAGAAACAATTTGAGTATTGTGGAAACCCAATCAGAATAACCCAAGATCTGGCAGCTTCTACATTAAGAGATCGAAGGGCTTGGAATGCGATATTCCGGAGGTCAATGGAGCTAGGATTAAAACCTAGAATCACCCACCCAGCAAAACTGAGTATCATGCTCCAAGGCAAAATATGGATTTTCAATAAAATAGAGGACTTTCAAGCTTTCTCAGTGAAAAGACCAGAACTGAATAGAAAATTTGACTTTTAAACACAAGAATCAAGAGAAGCATGAAAGGGTAATCAAGAAAAAGAACAAGAAAAAGAAATTGCAAGGGACTTACTAAAGGTGAACTGTTTTGTTGACATTCCTACATGGAAAGATGACAAGTATGATTCATGAGACCTCAGTATTAGGGTAGCTGAAGGGAATATGCATATATATATGTTTATGTATATATATGGGTGAATGTGTATGTATGTATATATCTATGTGTGTATGTATATATATATAGAGAGAGAGAGAGGGAGAGAGGGAGAGAGCGGACACAGGGTGAGTTGAAGATGAAGGGAAGATATCTAAAAGAAATAAAATCAAATTAAGGGATGAGAGAGGAACATACTGAGAGAGGGAGATAAGGAGAGATAGAATGGGATGGATTATCTCCCATAAAGGTGGCAAGAGGAAGCAGTTCTGTGGGAGGAGGGGAGAGGGCGGATGAGGGGGGAATGAGTGAACATTGCTCTCATCAGATTTGGCCTAAGGAGGGAATACCATACATACCCAATTGGGAATCTTACCCCACAGGAAAGAAGAGGGAAGAAGATAAAAAAAGGGGGGGATGATGGAGGGGAGGGCAGATGGGGGTGGAGGTAATCAAAAACAAACACTTTCGAAAGGGGACAGGGTCAAGGGAGAAAATTCAATAAAGGGGGATGGGTTGGGAAGGAGCAAAATATAGTTAGTGTTTCACAACATGAGTATTGTGGAAGGGTTATACATAATGATACACATGTGGCCTATGTTGAATTGCTTGACTTCTTAGGGAGGGTGGGTGGGAAGGGAAGAGGGGAGAGAATTTGGAACTCAAAGTTTTGAAAACAGATGTTCAAAAACAAACAAAAATGTTTTTGCATGCAACAAGAAAATAAGATACACAGGCAATGGGGCTTAAAAATTTATCTTGCCCTACAAGAAAGGAAGGGAAAAGGGGATGGGAGGGGAGTGGGGTGTCAGAGGGGAGGGCTGACTGGGGAACAGGGCAACCAGAATATACGCCATCTTGGAGTGGGGGGGAGGGTAGAAATGGGGAGAAAATTTGTAATCCAAACTCTTGTGAAAATCAATGCTGAAAACTAAATATGTTAAATAAATTAAAAAAAAAAGAAGAGGGAGCTCCTGAGAATGGCCTCTATTTTCTCCATATATATCAATGAAGTTTTCTGCTGAGAGGGAGGTAGAATTATGGGAGTTTTGAGAAAAGAAGAGGACATTTAGAACAATGGGAGAGTCAATTAGGGCAGAGTAAAAGAATTCCCTTGCTGTAGTAAAGACCCAGTTTAGATTAGGTAATATACTTAGTTAACTGTAAGGACAATTGGGAAGGTAAGAACGTGAAGCCAGATGGCTTGGAGGAGCACTGAATGGAGGGACTGGAGGTCAAGATGAGGATGAGGAATAAGCTTAGGAAAAGTGAGACAATGATAGGACGTTATTGTAGGATAGAGGAATTTCAGAATGTTTGATCATGAAAGTATATGGGGGATGGTGAGATCCAGGGTGTGGCACACTTTAGCGTTTTGGATCCTATACAACATTGTCACCTCTCAGTCTGCTGTTTGACTCATTATGATATTCATTCTCATCCTCCTGAGTTCTCAGGTAATCTGAGGTGGTAGTCGGATATTTCTCTGTTGACTACAGAAATTGCTACCTCTTTGTCATTAATTAATTGGAGAGATCTGAGTACCCACCACAGCTTAATAAATATGAATTGTTTTTAAAAAATTAGAGAAACCTATTAACTCATGAACTTTGGGTCACCTTTAGATAATGTCTTCAGCTTAAGTAAATAGCCAAGTTACTGTCTACAGACTTTATTTACAGGGTCATGGGAGTTGAAGAGGTTGATGAACTGAGAGGAGAGGATATTTACACAAACATCAACATGCACATTGAAGTGCCAGAGCCTTAGAGCAGGGGCTAGATTAGGAAGGAAGACTGTAAGGACAACTTGGGAGGGGGGCAAGTAGAGAACCATGAGCAGCTATTTAGTCTTGTGAGGATTATTAATACTTTACTTGTACACTTTTTGCAAAGAATAAACACATATGTTTTGCTAGCATTGTAAGGAATTAACTGGTGAATAAAAGCATGCAGGTATTATTCCTGTTTTCTAAATTAGGGAAATTGAGGCTCAGAGACTTGTTGATGGTAACAGCAAGAGGCAGAGTCTTTGCCTGGTCTCCTGTCCATATCCAGTGTTGTGTTGTCTCCTCTCTGTTAATCTGTGGATGATAAGAACATCCCACTCACCCATCTTTTGGCATCATAAGGGAGCTCTGTCCCCAGAGCCATCTGTGGCCCCTAAGGAAAGAGATGTCTCTAAAAAGTTAGCCATTCTTTTTTGTTGGAGGGGGGAAGGTAGAGCAATGGGGGGGTAAGTGACTTGCCCAAGGTCACACAGCTAGTACATGTGACAAGTGTCTGAGGTCACATTTGAACTCAGGTCCTCCTGACCCCAGGGCTGGTGCTCTACTCACTGTGCCACCTAGCTGCCCCCAAAGTAACCATTCTTGTATGGAAAAGTGGAGTTTCCACCTCAGATAGCAATCCTACATCCCTCTTTGTGTGACCTAATACAGGTCCGATCTCAGTATCTGCCCTGGGTAAACTAGCTGATCTGTCAAGATATTCCTCCCTTGGAGGTTTCATAGTCTGCTAGGAATAGTTTCTGTACCTTCAATCCAGTGTATCAGTGGTAGCAAAATATTCCAGACCTTGTCCCATAGTCATTGTGGAAACCAGGCCCCTTTGGGACTTGAATAAGGGCAGGTATGGGCAAGAGGGCCTGCAGATTGATTTATCCAGGCCTAGGGGGTAGGTCCATGTGTTGAAGAGAAGAGAAGAAAACCCTGTGTGGGTCAAGAAACCCCCATCGACTGGAATTGTACCTTCCCCCTACTTCCCACTCCTTACTTTGGGTTGATACCAGATGGCAAGTCCTTGAGGGACAGAGGATTCACTAGTAGCCTCTATGCTTATGAAAAAGCCTCAGGATAGAAGTTATATTTCATTTGCCTTTGAATCCCCAGTGCCTAGCACAGTGCCTGTCATAGAATCAATGCTTAATCAATGCTCGTTGAATTTGTTTTTGTGAAGTTGTTGACTATTAAGTGACCTCAGATCTAGTCCGCTGGCACAGCTGACTCACTGCCTGGCCTTGGCAGAAAGTCCAGCTTATCTAAAGTCCCAATTTGTTTCACTGTCAATCAGATTGCAATGGAATTAACAATTATTGGCCATGTGTGCTTGAAAAACTCTCTTCTCCTTTCATGGCCTAGTTTTCTCCTCCATAAAATGTGTGCACATGAAACCGTTTCTTTCCAACTCGATATTATAGCTATGACATATTGATCTGCAATTCTTGGCCTGCTTGGCCTACTGTGCTTGACTCTGCTGTAGGAAATACCAAAAGGCACATTTCTTTTCTAAGACAGCACCTACACATGAGAATCCCTAGAAAAGTGGATTATTGAGGTAAATTTTATATGCATTGTCTAAAGGCTCTAGAAAGTCAGAGGAGACAGACTAATAGACATAGACACAGATACGGACACAGGCATAGACAATTGACATCGACTGATATATGAGATGGAATAGGTATGGAAACTTTCCAGATAACAATCAATCAGGGCCTTGAAGATACCATATGCCTTTCTTTTTTCTTGTTTTAAGTTAAGATTTTTTATTATTAGTTTGCAACACTCAGTTCTGCATGATTTTGAGTTCCAGATTTTCTCCCCCCTCCCCCCTCCCTCCCCAAGATGGCATGGAATCCGATATATCTTCTACATATAACTTCACATTAAACTTATATACACAATAGTCAAATTGTAAAGAAGAATTATGACCAATGGAATGAATCATGAGAAAGAAGAAACAAAACCAAAAAAACAAAAACAAAAACACACCATATGCCTTTCTTTAGAGAGTGAGTGGATGGGGTAGATTTTCTGTTTTCTTTCTTTATTGATCTATTTTGTTTGGACACATCAACTAGTTCCTAACAGGCACCGACCTCTACCTCACAAGTCAGTACTTGCCAATGAAAAGTTAAACAAAAATACCTAAGAGAATGACTGTGTCTGGCCATACAAGCCACTTTACCTTTTGGTAGTTTGCCATTTAACAGAAAAGAAGGTTGTATGCTCTAACTTTAGCAATTTGAATCTGATATTTTCCATTGTATTTGACCTGAGGGAGGTTTTTGGCCTTTTAGTACCAACCTACTTTTCCATTCTCATCTCCTTTCACAAACTAAGTGTTCCTGCCAAACTGGATTACTTACTCAATTTTTGCCTCATCTCCAACCACCATACTTTTGCACATGCCTGGAATACCCACCTTCTCCATCTTTGCCTCTTAGAGCCCCTAGATCTCATGCAAGCTTAGCCCAAGCTTCATTTCCAATGTGTAGCCTTCCCTGCTCACCTCTTATTGTTAATACCATCTCAAGATGCCACCAATATTTCTTTGGCTATATTTTGGATTGACTTATCTCCCTTCACTGGAACGTAATCTTGAGAGCTGACTTTTGCTTTGCCTACTGCTTTGCACAGGGACTGACACAGAGTAGCAGGCTGATAAATACTGAATCAAATTGAATTTCAAAATACTTTCCTTTCTTCTGGGCTCAGTTTGTGTTCCACTTTATCACTAATGTCTTCCCTCATCCCCCAGGTTATGCTCTCTCTCTTCTTAAATGACCTAATGTTTACCTGTTTATGTACTGTGTCATATCTTCCTAGGTAGGATATAAGATCCTTGAAGGCAGGAACTTCCTGGTTCTTATCTTTGTATCTTCAGTGCCTTACTTAATCAAAGCTTGCTGATTTCACTTGGCAAGTAACAATAATAATGACTGATACTGATTGGCAGAAGGCACAAAATACTCTCCTGACAACAATTCTTTTAGGGTAGGAGTGCAAGTTTTGCTTTGTCCATTTTACGTATGTGGAAACTGAGGTTCAAAGCAGCGAAATGATTTGTCTTTGATCGATCACCCAGAGAGTACATAGCAAACTGAGACTAAAACTCAGGTTCACTTGGGCTGGTGCTTTTCTTTAAAAAAATTATTATTTCTCACTAGATCCTTCCCATGTAACGAAGTACAGTTAGGCAAAAACAACTGACACTTTGACTGCGTCCGACAACATCCACCTTTCACTTTGCCTACCATCTTCTCTATCAAGAAAAGAGAGGCATGTGTCCTCACTTGTTCTCTGGAATCAAGACTGGCCAATGACGTTCAGATACCGTATAGTGTTGTTTTCCTTTGTGTTACTGTGGTCATTGGGTACATTGTTCTCCTGATCTTGCTTTTTTCACTCTACCAGGACAGTAGGTGGAGCCATAGTGCACAGAGCACTGGGCCTGGAGTTAGAAAGACCTGAGTTCAAATTTGGTTTCAGATATTTACAACCTGGGTGACCCTGGACAAGTCACTTAACTTCTGGCTGCGTTAGTTTCCTTAATTATCGTGAGGATGTATTGAGATCATATTTATAAAGCACTTAGCACAGTGCCTGACATGTTGTTGTTGAGTTGTTGTAGCTTTATCTGAGTCTCCATGACCCCATTTGGGTTTTTCTCAGCAAAGATGCCATTTCCTTCTTCAGCCCCTTTTTACAGGAAAGTGAGGCAAACAAGGTGAAGTGACTTGCCCAGGGTCACACAGCTAATAAGTGTCTGTGGCTACATTTGAACTCAGGTCTTCCTGATTCCAGGCCTGGCCCTCAATCCACTGCAGTGCCATCTAGTTGCCCTTGCCTGGCACATAAGGATGCAATATAAATGTTTCCTTCCTTCCTACATCACTTCATGCAAGCCTTTCTAAGCTGCTCGGAATTATTCACATTTGTCATTTCTTAATAGGCAATAATATTGCATTTTTAAGGCACTGGGGTCTCCCTGTGGGGAGATCTTCAGTCCCAGGTAAAGTCCCACCTTCTTCCTGACGCCTTTCCCAGCCCTCCTTAATCTCTGTGCCTTCCCTTTCAGACTTCCCCCATTTATCCTGTATCTGTCTGGTTTGGATGTACTGTATTTGTCTAGATGTTGGCTCTCCCATTAGACTGGCCCTCCTTGAAGGCAGGGAGTGACTCTGCCTTTCTTTGTATCCCCAGCTCCTCACTTAGCATACAATAGATGCTTACTAAATGCTCATTGACTTGCCAGCTGATTTCCCTTGTGCTCTTTGCTCTCTTCACAGAGTGAATGTGTGTCCTGCCCCGACACCCCTCCATAACCTGGTGCTGAGAATGGCTTTCTCCACCCTGAACAGCAGGCCTCGGAGAACGGATGGTGAGCTGTGCCCTAGCTGTGGGCAGCTGCATCAAGCCGTAGACAACCACCTCTACAACTTCCAGGATGAGGTGGACGATGAGCTGATGTGCAACATCTGTCTGCAGCCATTGCTACAGCCTGTGGACACTCCGTGTGGCCACACCTACTGCTATCGTTGCCTTGAAAGCTTCCTGCAGGATTCTGATTTCTGCCCCATGGACCGGGAACCCCTGATGTTCTCCAGCTGCCGCAAGTCGACCTTGTTGGTGAGAAACCTGCTGGACAAGCTCATCGTATTTTGTCCTTTCCCTCCTGATTGTCTGCTCACCATGCAGAGGTGCGAGCTGGAGGGTCACCTCCAGAATAGGTAAGGGCAGGGCTTGTCGATGCCCTAGTGTGGCCCAGGGGAATGAATACTGAGTGTGGCTAGGGTACAAGACCCTGGGTTTGAATGCTGGCTCTGTGTAGACTTCCTTAACCTGTGGACCTTGGGTGAGTTATATTTCCTCTTTGGTAGGAAGAAAGGAAACATATATTTATTAAGGACCTACTATGTTCCAGGCATGATCTCATTTGATCCTCATAATAATCCTGCGAGGGAGATGCTATTATTATTCCCAATTTGCAGTCAAGGAAACTGAGTCACACAGAGGCTAAGTGCCTTGACAAGGATCACACAGCTAGGAAGCATCAGAGGCTAGGTTTTGACACCAGGCCCAGCACTACTCTGTTTTCTCCTATAAAATGAAGACGTTGGACTAGGTTACAGAGGCTTCTTACGGCTTAAGTCTTCTAGGAGGCTATTCTAAGTGGAATAAACATGGAAGGAGAGAGAGGGAGAGAGCAGGGGCAGAAGGTGTTCTGTATTTGGGGAGGTAGCCAGACAAGGGCACCTAAGGTATGTTCAGGTGAGCTCCTTGAGGGCCTTGACTGTCTCTTCACTTTCTTCACAGCCCCAGCATTTAGTCCATGCCTGGTACATAGAAGGCACTTAAATGTTGATTGGCTGCCCTATTAAGGAGAGGCCAAACAAGAGTACCAGTAATAGCAGGATGGCTGGACAGAAGGCCAGCAAAGAAGCAACACCCAAGGAGATCATTGTAGGGCCTGAGTGTTAATTTCCTACAAAACACCACCACACCTACATGATTGGGGGAATGGAGAGACAGAAGGGCGATGTCTTATTAATACATGCTTGAATTTGGTTTTATGCCATTGTTACTTTCCAGTAACTTCCTGTCTAAATTGAACACCTCCCCCCGCCCACCTGTTCTACCACAGAAAATTAGTGAAGCCAAACAAACTAATCCATGCTCTAAAGTAGGCCACGCCTATAGTTACTATTGCCACTCTCTCAAGAAAGGGGGAATATATTTCATCAACAATCCTAGAAAATCAGGATGAGTCATTTGTGCATAATTCTTTGAGGTATATGCAGCGGAGTGCCAACCTGACAGGTGTGAGGCTTCCAGGGTCAAAATTGCCAGGTGTTCCTCACTCCTCCTCTCTGTTAAAGACACTGTACAACTTCTTCATTTACTTTTATTCTTATTTCATTTTATTTACTTTTATTTGTTTACTTATCTGTATAAAATGTTCTTAAACTTTTCCAAGTATCTTTCCACCTATTATCTCACATAATCTGCCCTGCAAGGTGGGTGGGTCCTTGTGAGGTAAGAAGAAAACCAGAAGTAGGGGGTCTTTTTAAAAATTCAGGAGCAGAAATCCCATGATCAGCAAGGTGGTAGAGCAGATGTTATCTGCAAACCTCTCCCACATCAAAATATGAGAGAAAGGAATATGTGTAGGATACACAGTAACTAAAGATGACGTGATAAGATAAGACGACAGAAAACAACCCATAAGGGTAAAAAAAAACAATAAAATAATACCAGGGGACTCAATTTATTTCTAGTTCCTACTTTTAAAAGTCTCCCTTTTCTTTCAACCCATTCTGGAGTTTCTTAGACCTGTTTTTTTTTCTTCTTCTATATATATACATACATATATATTCATTCATTCATTCATTTATTTTTGGCTTTCAACATTCACTTCCATAAGATTTTGAGTTCTAAATTTCCCCCCTCCCTTCCCTCCCCCCCTCCCCAAGACAGCACACAATCTGATATAGGTTATACATGTACAATCATATTAAACATATTTCTTGGACCCTTCTCAAGTTCCCACTGACCCTCCAACCCACTCCCCATGTTGGGTTCAGGGTCCAGAGGAGGGGTTCCCAGCCCCATCCCCCCAGAGCAGTGACTTGAGCACCCCTCTTCACCCCACAAGAAGTGACAGAAAGTGATTCTGCCTAGCTACCAGAAGGAAGGGAAAAGTTGTTGAAGTGAGGTTGGAAGGCATGGTGAGTACAAAATTGGCTAGAAAGAAGAGGAGGATGTGATTTGGTGGAAGGGACATTGTATTTGGAGTCAGAGAGCTTGAGCTTCAATCCTAGTTCTTCCACATTCTGCCTGTGTGACCTTAGGCAAGTTCCTCAACCTCTCTGAGCCTCAGTTTCCCTATCTGTAAAATAATGAGTTTCTACTAGATTAGGGGTGGGGAACCTGCGGCCTTGAGGACCCTCTAGGTCTTTAAGGGCAGCCCTTTGACCGAATCTAAACTTCATAGAACAAATCCCCTCTAGGTCCTCAAGGGCAGATCTTTGATTAAATCCAAACTTATTTGTTCTGTGGAGGAGCTAGAGGGCCACATGTGGCCTTGAGGCTGCAGGTTCCCCACCCCTGGGCTAGATGGTTTCTGAGATTCCTTCTAGCTGTAAATCTATGGTTCTGTTATACCCTATAAGTGAATCGGTATCCTCTGTGGGCAGAGAGCACTCTGGGAGGTTGTCCAAATGAGGAGAGAAGATATCAGAAATATAGGGAGCTAGAGATAGAATCTGTCTGATACTTGGCTGAATAGAGAAGGGACAGTCATTTCTTTAGTATCTCAGCAAGAATATTATGAGTTGTGGGAGAACAGAATTTTAAAAATTGAAAGGGAGGTACCAGGATGGAGGGAATGGGGTGGGAGTGTCTAATTCTACAAGGGGAAAGGTAACAGTCCCATATAGGTGTGTCTGGTAAGAGAATTCATTTTGTCTGGGGGCAGTTCGTGCTTTAGTATACCACCTTCCCTGGGGAAGGATTTTGCCTCCCCGGACTGAAAAGGAGATGCAGGAGTCCCCAAGGGCATCCAGCAACCAGGTTGAGGGGAGAGCATAGATCCCCAAACTGGATGACCTGGCCTGAAGAGTTGAGGACTGGGTAACTTTGGAAGCTGTCCCAAGGCCAGGTATCTGCATGGCAGAATGGCTTGGCACAAGCAAGGGGGATATAATAAAAAGGGGGCCCTTAATTAATGAGAAGACACAGGTCCAGGCTACATGATGCCAGATGGGGCCCAGGCAGAGGACAGGCTCCCCGAGCTTCTCTGGGTCTGGTTCTCGCAGCAGCCAATGCATGGAGGGGATCTCCTGGGCCCAGTCCAAGGGCCCCTCTCCTTTCCATGGCTCTCATCCTGGGATGCTGGATGCCAGAGGGGCCACTTTAAGCAATAGTCAAGACCAAGTCACTGAAACTTGAGGCTTTACCTTTTACAACCCTGGTTTTTGTTCCTTTCCTGCCGCCTACTTGTTCTATTTTATAAACTTGTTTTTTCCTGTTCTCACCTAGTTAGATCCTTGCCATGCCTGCTACCCTCAGAGGCCGTGGCTCAGTGGGGGTGACAGCAGGGCCTGGCCAAAACCCACCGAGAGTATTTAACAATCATGCCCAGGGCAGCAGGTAGGACTGAGCTTCATGACTCAGGCCAGTGAGAATTTCAATTCTGCACCACAGGACGCTGCCGTCACTCGACTCTACTCCCTTCCTGAATTAATAGTTCTGAGGCTGAAGCACAGGCTATAAAGAGGGGAGGAAGATGAGATCAATGCTACAAATGCAATAACATGAACATGAAATGGAGGAGGATTTTCCAATTTAGAAATTAGGGGCTCTGCCGTCATGAGGTATACAGAGAAAATTAAGAAGGCCCAAGTGAGGGACACAGAGAGAACCAATAAATTGGAGAAGACGTGACACTGGAAGAAATAAAGAGTTTGTTTGACTATGCAGGTTTGTTACAAGGGCTGGTGGAGGGGTTTTCATTAGTCAGGGACAGGGGGTAGATTTTTAAGTAAAAAAAAAATTTAAAATCAAAGTAGAAAAAGCACAAAAGAAGGAAATAGTTGATGTCAGAGGGACTATAGGAAGACAGACATGATAATGTGTACACTGTTGGTAGAGCTCTGCATTGATCCAAAGGTCCTGGGAAACATTTTGGAATTTTATTTTTTCAAACTATGTCTAAAATGTCCATACCCTTTCACCCAGAGATCCCACTGCTTAATGTATACTCCAAGGAGTATGTAAAGAGCAAGCTTGCTTTCATCTTAAATCTTTTCCTTTCCTCTTCTTTCCACCTTCCAGCTCTCACTGAGACCTGACTGCTTCCTAATGACACAGCTTCCTTGGCTATTCTTCCCAGCCATGGCTATATTTTCACTCATACCCTCAACTCACTAATGGTGGTGGTAGAATTGAAATCCTCCTTGCTCCTGAATGCCACATCCAGGCTGTCCTTTGACCACCATCCCTCAGAAACCTGTCTTCCTTTTGATGTTCGTTTAATCCAAATTTTTCACCCAGTCAAGATCCTGATGGCTGTTGGCTACCAACCTCCAGGTCACCCTCTTTCCTTCCTCCCTTCACAGTTTTTCCTTCCTAACTCCTGCTCTCATACTAGGGGATTTTAACATATATATTGACTCTTCCTCAAACCTCCTAACCTTAACCTACTCACTTCCCATGACCTAGCATGGTGATGTCGTTTTGGTCCTCTTCGAGAAAGAAGGACAACAACCAACCAGCCAACCAACCAACCAACCAACCATGACCTACTTCTCCACCCCACCACAGCTACACACAGAGACAGTCATACCCTTGATTCTGTCATCTCCCCCAAATTCTCCACCTCCATATTTATGAACTCTGAAAGTCAATATTTTGTCATTACACGTCTCCCTCTGCTTTCAACCCCAAATTCCATTCTTCATCCTCACTGTCACCTCTAATCCTTCCACCCTTCAGGTCTTTCCTGGGCACTGACTTTGCTCTCTTCCCCAGCTTTACCTCTTAGTAAACTCTACATTGTCCTCTTTTATTGGGTCCCTTGTTCCTTTACCCTCTCAAAGATCTCTCCCTGCCAAAATTCAGCCTTGGATTGCTCCCATCTTCCATTGACTTCGTTCCTACTCATATGTTGCTGAATGAAGCTAGAGAAGATCACAAAACCGTGCTAACTGGATCCAATACAAATTAATGTTATATACTCTCAATTGGGCCCTCATTATGGCAAGGTGATCCCTCCCTAATTGATTCACTATCCCAGTTTGGATTCAGTCAAAGGGCCACACTTGAGGACCTAGAGGGGATTTGTTCTGTGAAGTCTGGGTTCAGTCAAAGGGCCACATTTGAGGACCTAGAGGGCCACATGTGGCCTCGAGGCTGCAGGTTCCCCATTCCTAGTCTAGCCCCAACCTCTCTCCTGACCTTCAGTCTCACATCTCCAATGCTTTTTGAGCATCTCAAACTGGGTGTCTCATCGACATCTTGCCCCACAAAACTCAAGTGTTTCTCCCCAAACCCTCTCCTCTTCATGACTTTCTTATTACCCTTGAGGGTATCAGTGTCCTCCCAGTTCCCTAGGCTTACAACCCAGCTGGCCTCACCTCTCCTCACCTCACATCCTCACCTCTCACTCTCGCTCCCCTATATCCATCTATGTCTGATGATTGCCTGTCATTCCAACTTCGTAACATCTCCTGGTTACTCCCCCTGCCCTTCTCTAACACCTCCAGCACCCTGGTACAGGCCTTCGTCTCCTCATACCTGGACTCATGTATAGCTGCCGCTTAATTTCCCTGCCTCGGGCCTCTATTCAGCTGTCAGATTGACCTTCATCAAGTGTCATTCTCCTATTCAATAGACTTGTGGCTCCCTGTCCCCTCTGGGATCAAATATAAAGTCCTCCCTTTGCCTTTGGTCCTTCAGGCACCTTTCATTTCTTTTCACACTTTACTCCCTGCATATACTGGGTGATTCAGTGACACCCACCTCCTTGCTGCTCCTTCTAGACAACACTCTGTCCCTTGTACCTCTTCCCTGGCTATTGGCCATGCTGAGAACTCTCTCCTTCCTTACCTAGTCCTCCCAGTCTGTCTGGCTTCCTTCAAGATCCAGCTAAAATCCCACCTATTATAAATTAAAATAATAATTTATAAATGACTATTCTAAATACCCAAATTAACTATAAAAGACATATGAAGAAAAATACTTTCTGCATCCAGAGAAAAAACTGATAAATAGAAGTATTTATAGTGCATGTGTATATATATATATATGTGTATATATATACACACACACCTACATATATATATACACATGCCTATATATACATACACATATATACATACATGTATACACATCTATATGTATACACTTATATATACGTATATATCTATAGAGAGAGACGTATATAGTATACATAATACATAATGATAGGTGTATATAGACATACATACATATAGATAGATATAGATATAGACATAGACATACCTATTTGTGTGTCTAATGGCCACCACCTCTAGGATGGGAGGGAATTCCATAAATTCAAAATAAATAATTGAAAAGAGAAAAACAACCCCACCTATCCAAGAAGCCTTTCCTAGTTCGCCTCAATGTTGGTGCTGTCCCTTGGTTTATTAGCTCCGATTTCTCCCATCTCTGTTTTGTTGCAAATACAAAGCTGTTGTTGGCATGCCCCCCCCCATTAGTCTGTGAGCTTCTCAAGACCAAGGACTGTCTTTTCCCTCTCATTGTTTTCCCAGGACTTAGCACAGTGCCTGGCGCACAGTAGGTGGTTATTTCTTGTTAAACTTGACTGCAGTGATAATCATAATGATCATCATCATCTCAGCTCCCATTTCTTTAGCAGTCAAAAATTTTCAAAGCCTTTTCATCACAACAACCCTGTGAAGGAAGTAAAGTATTATCCTCATTTTATGAGGACACTGAAGTTTCAGCTCAGACCCATGTCCTCTGCCTCCAAATCTAGGACACCTTCCGCTGCCTTTAATAACTCCCTTAGCTGATTAGAGAAGTGAACACTACCTTGGCACCTCCATCTCATGGTAGATGCTATGTTCCTTGCTGCCCCCGCCTCTTGGCTCTGAGTTCATTTTGTCCTCAACAGAGAGCTCTGCCTGTCCCAGGGGAATGGCGGCTGTATTTTTCCAGGCACATCCAAGGCATTTGTTATTATAAGAAGTGCCTGAGCCCCCAGCTGCTCAGGCTGCCCACGAGGAACCTGGAATCAGGATGGGCCCCTTGGGGAGATGGGTAGAGAACTGCTTGTACGTTCAGCTCCTGAGGACAGCTTGGGTGACTGTGAACATTGACTCATTTAGAGGGGAAGCTCAAAGTTAGTCAGGAGATAACTTTCCCTCTTGCTCCCCCCCACCCCCAACCCTTGAAAGGAGCTGTTCAGGGAAATGATGCTTACTCTCTGACCCCCTTGGGGAAAGTTGAGGATGCAGCTACCCAAAGCACAGGCCAGTCCCCAAGAGGCACCTAGTAAGCACTCAACTACTACCTGTCCGTTGAAAACAAATTCACATTTTAAAAAACACCACTGCCATTGATAAAGTGGAGATTTGAAGGGCACTGCATTGGGCAGTGGAGGAGGTCCAGAGGTGCCATCAGACCTTGTCTCTGTCCTCCGGAGCCTATAGCCGAACAGAGATAATGATAACACAGGTAGCTCTAATACCGAATAATATGTCACAAGTGCCTAGAAAAACAGTAGGTAGAAGTGGGGAGGTACCATGCATGTAAGGTCTGAGGGAAAAGGTTGGCACCAAGTCCCCAAACCCAAGAGATATGGTATGATTTCGTAGAGGAGGGGATATTTGAATTGTGGTGTAAAGGAGAGGGAAGGCATTCTAGGCAAAAGGATCAGCCTGGTCAAAGACACTGAGGTAGGAGAGTATGGTACATATTTGGGTATCAGAAAGGCATTCATTTTGGCCAGAGTACAAAGCCAATGGAAGGGGATTCCACTTTCTACAAGAAGCTTTCCTCAAACCCTCTTAATCATAAGCCTTCCTTTGGTTCAGGGGAGGGGAACCTGTGACCTCAAGGCCTCATGTGGCCACCTAGGTCCTTGGTTTCGGCCTTCTGAGTCCAAGTTTTACAGAACAAATCCTTTTTATTAAGGGGATTTGTCTGTGAAGTTTGGATTCAGCCGAAGGGCTGCACTTGAGCACCTAGAGGACTACATGTACCTCCAGGCTGCAGGTTCCCCACCCCTGCCTTGGTTAATTATTTCCTATTTATCCTGTACATAGCTTGCTTTGTATAGATTTATTCACACATTGTCTCCTTGAGGGCAGGGTCTGTCTTTGCCTTTACATCCCCCAGCTTAGCACTGGTAGATGATAGGTGTTTAATAAATGCTCATTTCGACTGACTGGATAAGCCAGTCACAGGGAGCCTTGAATGCTATGAAAACATACACTTTATACTTTATTCGGCAGGTGGTGTCTAGCCTAGTACAATATCTTGAATGTGGTAGAAATGTAATAGGCATTTGTTGAGATTGAGTGGCATATATCAGAATGATCATGGGAGAAGCAAGGCCAAGTCCCAGGTACCCTTGCTTCCAGGCCGAGTCCCAGGTACCCTTGCTTCCAGACCAAACTCCCAAAAGAAGTTGAGCTTCTGAGTGTTTGCAGGGCTGAGTCATAGATCAGAAGGAGTGGGTAACATTATAGAAAGGTACCTCTCCCCAAAATTATGGTTTCTGTTCAGTGAGGGTTTGGGGGTGGTTCATGGTACCTATACCAATTCAGGAGAGAGATCAAAACCAATGCCTTTTATCTTTCCTCCACCTCTCTCCTCCATCTCTCTCCTCTTTCTCATCTTGGGCTTTCAGCAAATAACATGAAAGGATCCAGGCCACAGAAATGGGTTTTTGCTTTCAGCTCATAATGTTCCTTTGTATCTTCCTATTTCTGAGGCTAAATATATTGCCAAAGGTAAAACTTTTTTTAAAGAGTCCTGAAAATCCAATTTTGCTTACTCCCACCATGCCAAGCCTTCCCAGATGTGCCTTTTCTTCTCTTCCTGCTATGCCTTCAGTTTCCTGAGTTGACCTAATAGGTCACAGTGGATGTTCTTCTGTCCTCATTTCCTCCTCCTCCATGTGACCTGACATCTAGCTTTCTGCCCCAGGTGCCCTGGCTTGAGGAAATACCAGGCCAAAATGGTGGAGGAGAAATGTCAGCAGGACCAAAAGAAACAAGAAGTGCCCCTGGAGCCAGAAGCAAGCAGCCTTTGTGGGGAGAACTTCTTTGATATTGACACCATCTTATCAATGGACTCTGACTTTTCATCTGTGGCCCCCATGGTACCCTGGAGCAGCCCAGAGCCCGGGTTGGTGAACCCAGCATTTGAGGAGACAGATGAAGATACCATCCTGAGTCTTTCCACATCTGGTATAGGCTTTGGGAAAGGGGCTATGGAAAAAAAGCCTAAGGGTCTTAGTGAACTACAAACTCAATATGAACCAAAAATATGACCCAGCATCCCCAAAATAAATATGACCTCCTACTGCATTAAAAGAGACCTAGCTTCCAGGACTAGGGAGAGGATAGTCTGCCCTAGTCAGACCATATCCAGAGGAGTGTGTTGGATTCTGGGGGCCCTAATTCTACATTGCTACTTGGCCTGAGCCCATGCTGCTCCAGGCCTCAGTTTACCCTTGGAAGCAAGAAGCATCTGAGGGAGGCAGCAGCCCTATCTTGCCAAAAATGGACCAAATTCAACCTTAGTCTTCTCAAACATGGAGAACCTGAGGAAGTCTCATCAGTGGTCAGCAGTATGACACCTGGGCCCTAGATACCTAGCCTGAGGAAGCAGATTAGATCCTGCCAGGCCTTCTTCATGAATGCCCTCTCATGATGATTCTTCCCAACATCCAGAATCATACTCTTTGTAATCTTTCCTCCCTCCGTCCTTCCTTCCTTCCTCCCTCCCTCCCTCTCCCTCTCTTTCTCTTCCTCTCTCTTTCTTTCTTTCTCTCTCTCTCTTTCTTTCACAAAACCTTAAATCCAGTTCACTCTGAAGCTCATAGATCAAACCACAGTGGGTCTCTGCCCAAGTTCCACTTAATGGCTGTATTTTGGGCCCTCCTGCCTCAGAGTGAATGTCAATGGTAACTGTTTCTCTTTGGAACAGCAACCCTGAGGGTCTTTCCCTCTCAGCTTGATTTTTTCAATCTTTTTTTCTAATTAAAGGGGCCATCCCTTGACTCACTTCTTAAAGAGGCCTATTCACTGAATGGGCTTTACCTCACTCACAGTGAGAACCTGAAAAAGCCTTAGCCTGAAAGGGCCAGGGTCTCCCAATGCCTCCTGAGCCATCTCCAGTAGTCCTGATGAATATCAGGCCACTGGACCCAGATGGCTCTGGAGGAGAAAGTGAGGCTGGTGACCTTGAGCAGCCCTCCCTCACTCAAATCTAAGTCAACTGCATGTCATGTCATCATTTCCCTGATGCCGTGGTCTTCTTCGAAAATGAAGGAGAAACACAACCTTTGTAATCTAGAGGATTGACATCATTTTCCTTGGTCTTTACCAGCCCCAGGATGGCCCATGAGACCACAGAGTACAAAAAAGGTATTCTGGCCAGAATATTCAGCCCACTTCCCAAGGGTAGGGGAGAGAAAAGGAAGGGAACAAGTGTTTATTAAGCACCTACTATGTGCCAAGCACTGTATGAAGGGCTTTACAAATATTATCCCATTTGATCCTTACAACAAGCCTGGGAGGTAGGTGCTATTATGATTACATTTTATAGTTGGGGAAACTGCGACAGACTGAAGTTAAGTGATCTGCCCAGGGTCACAGAGCTAGTAAATTTCAAGGCAGGATATGAACTCAGGTCATCCTGACTCTAGGCCCAGTGCTCTATCCAGTACACAATTTAGCTACCTCTAGGGAGTACACTTTGTATGACCCCAAACCACCAGAGTCTGCCATCCTCCTAATCTGTTAACCAGTGTTCCCTGAGTACCTATGTCAAGCAACCAGGACTGTGCTGGAGGGAGGAAGAGAGGGAGGTGGGAAGGCTTGTTAGGACTCCACTTCAGTAGTTCAGGAAGATGATGATGGAATCCTGGATAAAGCCAGGGCTTGGGAAGCAGGCCCCTTCCCCTCCATTCCTTTAGGGTCCCTTTAGTCACTTTTGTCTTGTCCCCTCTCCCCCCCATCAGACCTGACTCGCAGCAACAGTCTTGTGGCTGAAACCATCATCGTGGAAATTTCCCGGGATAACCCTGACAAGGAGCTGGGGATGAGGATTGTTGGGGGCAAGGACACCCCACTGGGAAACATTGTTGTGCAAGAGGTCCACCAGGACACCCCTTTGGGCATGGATGGTAAAGTGGCCCCTGGAGACCATGTGCTCGAGGTGGGTGAGCATCTTCCTTCCTGGTTCACGGCTGGCATGCCTGGTTCATGCTTCCCTCCCCAATCAACAGCAGCAGTAACTATAATCTCATTTAGAGAGTACATGAAGGTGTTTCATCACACTGTAACAGCAAGCACTCTAGTATACCTAGGATGGCCTGCTAGCACAGGTTCTTTGATCTGCTTTTATCATTCAATACCTGAACTGAGCCCTGAAGAAAGGAAAGGAAGTGGGAAAGTACAGGCTGAGAATTCCTGTAGTAGTATGATATGAGTCTAGAAAGGGAGATTGAAGCCAGAGTATAGTTAGACTTGGTTGCCAAGGTGAGGAGCTATTTTTTTTTCTGTGGGCAATAGGGGGCCATTGACAGTTTTGAGCAGAAGTCAGACCTGCCTGTGCCTTAGAAAAATTATGTGGATGTCTATGCAGAGAATGGATTGGAGAGGAGAGAGACTGAAGGAAAGAAGTCCCATTAAAAAGCTATTGCAAATGTGAGAATTTGTTTTACTTGACTATGCATATATGCACTACAAGGCTTTGTTTTTTTCTTTTTCCCCCTTCCCATTGGGGGAGATGAAAGGAAGAGAAAATAAATGCTTGTTAAAACAAATAAACAAACAAAGAAAGAAATGGATAGATAGATGAGTGAATGAATAAAATGAATAAATAGATGAATGAATGAATGAACAAATAAATTAATAAATAAAAGTTTGAAAAAGAACTAAAAAAATTGCAAAAGCTATTGCCAGAATCTTAGGAAGGGTTGATAAAGAAAGTGAATGAACAAAGAGTATTGAAGAGGAGGAGGAGGCAGATAGGAGAAATGCAATGGAGAAAGAATGGACAGGATTTGGCAATGTGTGGGATTCACCATTAAAGCTCAATGCACCTTCTCCTTGTTCTTCTCAGTCTAGTGGGCTCACTCTTGCTCCACCCAGGAAGCGGTAGGCTTTGATTATAGTATTGGAGAGGTGAAAGTTGCCCAGAAGGTCAGAGAATCTGATGGGGACCCCTGGCAAATTGTCCTTCCTCCTAGGTCAACGGGATCAACATCAGCAATGTCACTCATTCTCAAGCAATCTCCCTGCTCCGCCAGGCGGGACCTGTGCTGCAGCTGGTGATCTTGCAAGAGAAGGGCTTCCTGAACAAGCCACTCCAAGATGACAGCCCAACTCCCAGCAGGGCTGGGGAGATTGTGCACGTCACCCTGATGAAGAAGGACCGGCTGCAGCCCCTGGGTATCAAACTCATCCGCAAGGCTGGCAAGGCTGGGATCTTCATTCTAGACCTGCTGGACGGTGGCCTGGCAGCCAAGAATGGAAAGCTGAGCCAAAACGACAAAGTGCTCTCCATCAACGGACAGGATCTGAGACAGGGGACACCGGAGACAGCAGCCCAGATCATTCAGGTTAGTGGTGGCCCTGGCCATTCCCAGGCAAGGCAAGGAAGCCCGGGACAGTGGCCAGGAGAGGAGAACTCAGAAATTTCTAGATTTGAATTCTGCCTCCAATACCTACTAGCTGTGTGATTTTGGACCAGTCACTTAACCCCTCAATGTCTCTATCTGTAAAATGGGTGGGAAATAATACATGTAGTAGTATAGGTCATTGCACTTCATAAAGGATCCCATAAAATGTCAACTGTTATTATTTAAAGCTGGAAAAGGGCCTTAGAGATTGCCTGGCTCAACCCCTTCATTTTACAGATGAGGTAGCTGAGGCTGGGAAGAAGGGAAGTCACCTGTCCAAGATCACACAGATTTAGGAGGCAAATCTGGGTCTTCTGACCCCAAGTGCTCTTTCCACTACTTCATGCAGGGACAGACTCTATTGTGACCACAGGTGCCACCAAGCACCACACTTTGCAAGGGGTGGGCATTTGCAAAATCTTATGGGGCATTGCTATGTACTGGGGAAGATGCAAAGTTTAGGTAAGATGTGGCCTCTGTCCCTCATGGAGTTTATGGTCTAGTTAGTAGTAGTAGTAGTAGTAGTAGTACTAGTATTAGTACTAGTAGTAGTAGAAGTAGTAGTAGTAGTAGTAGTAGTAGTAGTAGTAGTAGTAGTAGAAGTAGTAGTAGTACTAGTAGTAGTAGTACTAGTAGTAGTAGAAGTAGTAGTAGTAGCAGTACTAGTAGTAGTAGAAGTAGTAGTAATAGTAGTAGTAGAAGTACTAGTAGTAGTAGTAATAGTAGAAGTAGTAGTAGTAGTAGTAGAAGTAGTAGTAATAGTAGTAGTAGAAGTACTACTAGTAGTAGTAATAGTAGTAGTAGAAGTACTAGTAGTAGTAGTAATAGTAGAAGTAGTAGTAGTAGAAGTAGTAGTAATAGTAGTAGTAGAAGTACTACTAGTAGTAGTAGTAGTAATAGTAGTAGTAGAAGTACTAGTAGTAGTAATAGTAGAAGTAGTAGTAGTAGTAGAAGTAGTAGTAATAGTAGTAGTAGAAGTACTAGTAGTAGTAGTAATAGTAGTAGTAGAAGTACTAGTAGTAGTAGTAGTAATAGTAGAAGTAGTAGTAGTAGTAGTAGAAATAGTAGTAATAGTAGTAGTAGAAGTACTACTAGTAGTAGTAGTAGTAATAGTAGTAGTAGAAGTACTAGTAGTAGTAGTAGTAATAGTAGTAGTAGTAGTAATAGTAGTAGTAGTAGAAGTAGTAGTAGTAGTAGTAGAAGTAGTAGCTTCCTTTCTCATAATTAAGTATAATCCATGACATTACATGAAACACGCATTAGAAAGACACAGAACAAAATGCATTGTGTGGGTCTGAGGAGTACAATGTCATTTCCAACCAGGGCTAGCCAAGAAGGCTCCCTGGAGGAGGTGGCATTGACTTCATAGACTTTTAAGGATGGGTGGGAATTCAGCAGCTAAAAGTAAGGCAGAAAGTCATTCCAGGCTTAGGAAAACATCTGTCCAAAGGAACTGAGGTGAAAGAGCACTCCGAGTAATTGGGAGGCAGAGAATTGTCCAGCATAGCTGGATTATTGAGTGGATGAAGAGGGAAATCATGATACAAAGTTAAAAAGGTAGGGGGTGTCTGTGGAGGGTCTGAAATAACAGGAAGAACAGTTGAAACTTCCCTGGGTAGGCAAGAGGGGGCCAATTTTTGAGCTCTGATCTATGATCCATTTTTGACCAGATCCATACATGAAGAAGATTATTCTGGAAGGGGTATAAGGGTGGGGGGAGGTGTGGAATATTGAAGCAGGAAGACTTGTTAGGGCCTTTTCCAGCAGTCTAGGGGAGGTAGTCTTCTAGAATAGCTGCAGTAGGAAGAGATGGGAGATTGTCCAAGGTGGCATCTACAGGACTTGCTAACTGGATGGGAGAGAAAAGGCAAAGTCCTCAGGTTATCAATATGGAACCCAAACTGAATGGTGGGGCCACTACCAGATAGAATGCAGTCAGAAGGAGGGGCATATTTAGGGGCAAAGAAAAAATGCTTGGTTGGGGACATGCCAGGTAAAGATGTCCTGTTAACCATTGGCGATGAGCTCAAGAGAGAGATCAAGGCTGTCTACAGCTAGGTTCCTGATGAGTTTGGGTTGTGAATCCCCCTTGAAGTGGTTGCGTTATTCAAATCCCATTGGGCTGGAACCACTGACCTTATTTTACATCATTATACCTTTGAATAGTATGAATTTGAATACATTATTCACTCTCCAAAGAGACCTCAGCTGTATGCAGCTTCAGGCTGCATCAACTTGGACTTGGGAGTTGAAACTTAGCAATGGGAGTGATTGCAAATGGGGAGAATGTCAGGAGGGCACCCAAAGGAGATAGAGAGAGAGTGTAGCATCTCTGAGGCTGATGAAGGAAAGGGAATTCAGTAAGAGGGCCTGAGAAGCAGCATCTCAAGCTTCACACAGCCCAAAGAAGATGAGGACTTCCAGAAGGCCATTGGCTTGGGGGACTTGGAAGGTCATCAGTGTGGGAGTGAGATCAAGTCTGATTACAAGATGGAGAGAGTAGGGACTAAGGTAGAGATAATGAGTGGAGACAACTTGTCCAAGTTCAGCATTGAAAGAGGGAGGGAGAGATAAGGCAGAGACTTATGGGTCTAGAAGAATCCAGAGAATCCTAGAATGGGAGTGGGGATGGAGGAGACCAGAACATGTTTGTGGCCAGAGAGGAAGGAGCCAGGACCAAAGGAGACAATGAAGCTATATGAGAGAATGATGAATTGGCTAGAGAGGGGTTAGCCCTTAATGAGGAATAGGGAGATCTCCCTTTCTGAGAGCACTTCAGAGTCACCAGTGGTCTATGATTGGCTTCCAACCGATCTTCTGTACCATGAATTCAGAGTGAGTGAAACTGACTCATTGTCATCCAGCTCAATTTTTTCTTGTGCAGCTTAGCAGCCCAGGAACCAGATGGTGAGGTGTTCCCAGGGATGCAGGACCTAGAGGACAGGCCCTGGGGGAACTTGGGTAGGGTAAACAATAAAGTCACCAGTCATGGGGAGGCCAAAGGTGTTGAGGTTGTCAGAGGGAATGTCAACAAGAATACCAAAGTCTCCAAGGATGACAGCAGGAGATGGAGTGGCTAGCACTCAAGTCATTGACAAAACTGGGTTGGGAAGACTTGGGTGAACTATTGCAGAGTTGAGTTAGCAGAACTATGGAAAAATACACAAAGCGCCTACAATCAGGTAAATGGAGGGAACAAAAATGAAGCTGAATGCAATGTTGGCCCCAGAGAAGGGCTGAGAAAATGCAAACCCACCTCTTTGTAGAGGTGGGAGACTATGGGTGTAGAATATTGCATATCCCATCAAACACAATTGATACATTGGTTGATGTGGATGAACTGCCTTTCCCACCCCCCTTCCTTTTTAGAAGTCCTTGCTAAAAATAAATGAATGAACGAATGAATAGATAGACAGATGAATGAATGAAAGAATAGATGAGTGAATGAATGAATGAATGAATGAATGAAAGTCCTTCCTATAAGATATTTAGTACTAGGAAACTCGATCCAGTCGATAGGGAGCTGACCTCCGAGCCAGGGAGACCTGAATTTAAGTTTAGAACCAAACTTTTCTTGACCATAACACAGCAACCCATTGGAGAGGGTAACACATCACTGGAGAAGACAAAACCCATGGTGGGAGGGCCCTCAAGTGAGATGTCTCTTCTGGGAACGCTTTTGTCCCTACTGCCTCAAGGAAGAACGGAGGACCAACCTCCTTCCTCTAAGTTCCTTACCCCTCTCTGGTTGTCCACATACTGTCCTCTATACAACAGCTGCTGCCCAAGTGGACCCTGCTTCTCAGGGCCAGGTGGGCCAGCCACCCTGGGGACTCCCTATTTGTATATTTTGGGCTCCAAACTCTTGTCATATCTTTATCCACTCCCCAAGTGGCATTTCATGGCTCGTTAAGAGTCTGTTCTTTTCATTAAATATGCGGCAATCTGAGAGGTCTCGGAATGGCCGTGAACTTGGCCAGTGTTTATAGAAACAGATCTGGATGTTCTGAGCTTTGAACACACTTAGGAGACATGGGAATGCCCAGTTCTTCACCATCAGCCAAGACTCCATGGGGTATTACTGTAAAACACTGATCTGGGAGTCAGGAGAGCTGACTTCAATATCCAACTCCACTCACCCAGCTACAGGACATCTGTGACCTTCAGTTTGCTGGACTGTATCTGCTGAGGCACTTGGCCCTGGTGGTCTTCTGGCTCGAATGGTCTGTTTGGTGATCAGTCATTATGTGGCTGGCCCTTGTTGTTTGTTCCTTGCTCTCGAAGAGGACCAATGACATCATGAAAGTGCTAGCTTGAGTGGGAAGTATATTTGAGTGAGGCAGAGCTGCACAAAGTCCTCAGCCTCACCCTCTCCTCCAGAGTCATTGGCCATAGTAAGAAATCAGGCTTTGGGCCTTTGGGGTAAGTTTCCTCTTCTGGTGGTCAGAGGAGCTGGGGCAGCTAGCTAAGCACTATGGGTGCTGTTCAAATCTCCAAATGATTTGGGCTGGGAGTGGAGGAGAGAGTGCTTCCTGGATGGGGTTGGGGCTGGAGGTGCTGGAGGGAAAGAGGTCAATGAGAAGGTAGGAGATCTGGGTTTGGGGTCAAGCTTGGCCAGTTACTTGTTGTGTGACCCTGGGCAAGTCACTTTCCTTTACTGGGCTTCAGTTTTCTTATCTGTTAAATGCAGAAGATAGTACTTGCATTCCCTACCTCAGTCATATCAAACTCATGTAGAAAAGGGGCCCATTAACCTGTACATAAAGATCCCTGAGGGTGGCATATTGACTTAGTTTTCAAATATAATGTTATTGATGTTTTCCTGTATTTTTATTTTGTTAACTTGTTCCCAATTACATTTGAGTCTGGTTCAGGCCTCATTCGGGAGTGTTGTCACCTGGGATACACCTCCCAGGGCAGATGGGAGGAAAATACTTTTGAACCATTAGAACAGGAGGAAAGTAGGAAGTGGTATTAGCATTATATGGGCTAGTTAGTATTTTGCGGGGCTCAGATTGCTTCCCTGGCCTTCTTCTGAAAACCCTGACCTCCCAGCCTTAGGGTCGTAGCATGTCAAAGCTAGAACGGACATCAGAGAACAGCTCTCAATTTGGAAGAGGATTTAACTGAGCCCCAAAAAAGGAGTATAGGCTCACAGATCTAGAGCTAGAGCTGAAAGAGTCCTCAGAGGCCATCGAGTCCAAATCCTCAACTTGCAGAAGGGGAAACTGAGGCCCAGGGAGGGGAAGGGACTTGCCCAAGGTCCCACATAAGAGCCTAGCTCTAGAGCTGGAAGGGGCCTCAGAGCTCACTAGTCCAATCCCCTCATTGTACAGAGGAGGAACTCTGAGACTTGCCCACGGTTCATGGCTAGTAACAGCTTAAGGCATGATTTGAACCCAGGTATTCCTGACTTGAAAACTAGCACTCTCTCTGTGATACCCCATGATAACCTTGTGTTCATTGCTTTCCCTTCCCACCCACTGCTCTCCAAATTCTCTCCCTCCTCTAAGAAGCCTTCTCTGGCCACTCCAGTGCCCAACTGGCTCTCATTCCTAGATCCCCACAGGATACTTAAAAGCTAGGAGATACCTTGGACAGCATCTTCTAGGCCAGTTCTTCTGGCATTCTACCCCACTGAGTCATTGCCGTGTTGACAGAGGACATCAGCCTGAGACTGAGCCCCAGTTGGCAGACAGAGGTGGGGATCGAGGGCAGGCCCTGTACGGGCAGGGCCTGGCCTCTGATACAGCTGCAGAAGCCTGCTGGCCACACCAGCAGCCAAGTGGCATGCGGAGAGGGCCTGCTTATTATGTCAGTAATACAAGGCATTAGTGTAATGGTTATGAGCCACAGAAGGGAGGAATGGCTGTTGGCACATAGAGAAATTGATCTCTGCAGGACTTTGGGCTTCTGAATACAGGCCCTATCCCTAGTCCAGGTACATATAGTAGACAGATCCAATAATTATGCTGGCTTCGCAGCCAGTCACTGGCCTTGGGGGCAGCCTGTTTTGTTTCAGGAGAAAAGAGATAGACAGAGCCTAATCTGGTTCAAACCATGCCATGCCATTTAATATTTAGATTTGTGTGGCCTTTGGCAGGGCACTTACCCTCAGTTTCTTCATTCGTAAAATGAGCCCAGGGTTGAATAGATCAGTGGTTCTCAATTATCAAGGACCCCAAAGAGCTTTTGTTTATGAGGGTTAGATGTATTCATATTTACCAGGTTAGGAATGCAAACTGATACTTTTTAAAATATGTATTTATTCATTCATTAAAATAATAGTAGTAAATTCATTACATGTGAACAAAAGTAACATTTTTACGAAAGATGATTATATTTTCAAAAACAATTTAATGAGAAATGTGGCACTGTTGTACATATTTTTTATTACTATTTTTTTCCCTTTTTTTGGAGGGGGAAAGGCAGGGCAATTGGGGTTAAGTGACTTGCCCAAGGTCACACAGCTAGTAAGTGTGTCAAGTGTCTGAGGCTGGATTTGAACTCAGGTCCTCCTGACTTCAGGGTCAGTGCTCTATTCACTGCACCACCTAGCTGCCCCCGAGGCTGGATTGTTGTGCATATTTTTAAAATCTCCTTAATGTCTGACTTAACAGAAGACAAAGGGGTATTCATGTCTGCTTCTGCCTTCAATTTGACGGGTTACATTGTTTTGGTTGAAGTATATGAAGAAAATCTGACCTCACATAGATACGTAGTTGGAAAAGAAAAGAGGATTTAATAATATCTTAACATCATTATGAAATTAATTTTGACCTCCTCGACTCCCTGAAAGCATTCAGGGGATCCCCAAAGGTCTGCGGAACAGACTTGGAAGCTATGGGAGTTAGATGGTTTGGGGTCCACCAGGGGATAAATGGTTTGGGGGCCACAATTTGGAAGCTATGAGGGGTAGATGGTTTGGGGCTCACCAGGGGTAGATGACTTGGGGCCATTGCACCCCCCAAAAAAACCATGAGAAGGGTGATTTGGCCTGTCCACATCCATTTTACTTTAGATTTAACATCATGATGGCTATGGTGATGGTGATGATGTCTTGACTAATATTTGAGGGGAAGAGGGTAACTCGCCCAGAGTCACTTGACACATTAATGAAATAACTGGAATTTGTGCTGAGACCCTAAGATTCTCTACTGCAGAGGCTCCAAAATGTGGGACCTGCAGTATCCCAGAGGCCTGCTTGCCATTGGTCAGCCCAGGCTCTGAGACCCAGGCAGAAGAAGTGGCTTAGGGCTGAGAGACCCTGCTGCTGTCTGCTCCCCACCCAGAGCCCTCCCAGGCTGCAGCCCTATGTCCCCACCAGGAAATCAACCCTGACTTGCTTCTGTGGCACATGGAATCTCTTCCTTGGCCTGGGTTTGTCCCTTGCTAAAGGGAGGCAGAGCAGGAGATGGAAAGAGGCCCAAACTTGAAATCTGAGGAGCTGGGCTTGAATCATGGCTCTGCCATGTCTTAGCTTAGACTAGAGTCTAGTGAAATCATTTAAGCTCTCTGTCCCCTCTAAAACAGGGATAATAAAACTTGCTCTTTCTCCGTACTATAGCTAGTTAGAGGAAAGTCCTTGGCAAACCTTGAAGTGCCAGAGAACCAGTAAATCTGAGTGTTTGTTTCTGGGGCCTTGTACCTGGTATTGCCTCCCTCCCTTCTCCACTGTTTCCAGTCCCACTCCAGTGCCAAATGGTGTCCACAGGAAGCTGCTCCTCACTAAAGGCCTCCAGGGTTACTATGCATTGGTTCTCTCCATTTGAGTCTTTGTCTGAGAACCCTACGAGGACAGGAAGTGAGTATTCTTTAACCTTTGAGTCTCCCCACAGAATTCACTGAGCACTGTATAGGACACTTGCTAGGCCTTGGCAGGGGGAAAGGGGGAGGCGGGGATGTCTTCTTTAATCAAGCCCAGGCCTTGGTCTTCAGAGACCTCATGGTTTACTAGAGAAATAAAACACAAAGCATTCTGTGATGTCCAAGGTGAAATACCATCACTGATGGGAACAAGATATTCAGAAGGAAGTGACATTGGAGCTGAACTTTGCAAGAGCAATGAAACAGCCTGAACCAAAGAGCAGCCGTTCTTCATGGCTCAACGTCAGCCTCGTAGAAGGCCTTCAGTGAAGGCCAATGGCGGTGTCATTTGTGGCTCAGCTCTGTGCTGGGAGGGAAGGCTAACACACTGGATGGCTGCAGAGCCCTCTGCCTGTCCAGAAAGGTCCCAACCGGGTGGAGCAGTGGGCTGAGTGCTGAGAAGATACAATTCACTAGGGATCATCATCAAGGTTCCAGAAATCAATGTCACATGTGCGAGATGGTGAGGCATCGCCAGATGGCAGTTTGTCTGAAAATGATCTGGGGTCTCAGTGGGCCTATGAACCAGCAGTGTTATGTGGTAGACAAAGAGCTCATTAAACATTGCATTAGGAAAGGCCCCAGAAAGGAGGTATGAAGTACTCCTAAGCTGTGCACATCTAGACTCTTGAATTCAGTTGTGGGCAGCCCAGTTTCATAAAAGCTCTCAGACTGGCAGGAAGCCGGAGAATGAAGGGCCTTGAGACCATGTCCTATGAAGGCTGGTTAAAAGAACCATCAGTGTTTAGCTTGGAGAAAAGATTCAGCTGGCATACAGGTCAGACTAGACAGCCAGTGGAGATTTCTTCTAACTCTTAATTTTGGTGATTCTTCAAACAGTGAAAAGTGAATGGTGGGTGGTAAAGGAGAGACGGAAACAGCTTTTTCGAGAAATTTAGTTGTGAATGTGGAAATATGTTTAACCTCGTTGTACATTTCTGACATATATCAGATTGCTTGTTGTCTTGAGGAAGGGGTCAGGGAGGGAGGGAGAAAAATTTGGAACTCAAAATCTTACAAATATGAATGTTGAAAACTATCTTTACATGTAATTAGAAAAATAAAATACTATTTACAAAAAAAGAAAGAGATTTAGTTGTGAAAAGGAAGAGAGATAGAGGCCAGAAGTTGGGTTAAAGCTTTGGGGAACTTTTTGAAGGGAACCTGAGGCTTTTTTTAGACTTGGGGAGACCTGAGATGACTTGTAGGCAGATGGAAGGTGCCAGCATCGAGAAAGAGATTGAACATACAAGGGAGAGGAAAGAGTTGCTGGAGCAAGGCCTTAGAGGAAGGAGGAGAGGAAAGGGGTAATGTGGATGAAGGGCCCAGGTCAAGAACAGATATACATACTTCTTCAACCAGAGGGAAAGAGGAGACAGGAAGAGTCCTGCTGTGAAGACATGAGGGATGGAAGATCATGGAAAAGGAAGGCATCTCAGTTACTTTCACTTGTCTCGGGGAAGTGGGAGTATGGCTCACCTCTTGTATGCGTGAAGTTATATGTCATCAATGTTGAAGTAATGTGAGTGAAATTAGCATGTTCGAAAAAACCCGTTTGAATGAATGAATGGGCAGCTAGAGCTAGGCCAAGGGCCTTGTGGGAGGGGTGCCAGCCACAGCACTCCTACCTAGCTCTCAGCCTTCTCTCCTCCTTGTATTACTCACTGCAGACCAGTGAGAGCAGAGTTCACTTTGTGGTCCTGAGGCCTCGAGACAGCCTGATCATGGAGATGGAGACAGACTCAGGCAGCTCAAGACCCAGCAGAGGTGGGGGCAGAAGCAGTGAAAGTGATAGCAGCAGTAGTACCAGCAACCACATCAGCTTCAGCCATGGGAATAGCCCTTCACCAATTTCAGTTCGCCAGTGGAAGCCTGAGCTGGGGCACTACCCACGGCCCCTGGCTTTCTATAAGGTAAGTCCCAACCTGTGCTTCCATTACCCCTGAAACAGCCCAGGATAGAACATCAAACACCCGGGGGGGTTAATCCTGGCTCTACAAGGTCATTCTCCAGTCTGGGCCTCAGTTTCTTCCTCCATAAAATGGTAGAATTAGACTCCAATTCTCTTCTAACTCTGTATCCCGTGATCCCATAATCCTCCAATACTGCCAGTCAGCTGGGGCGGGGGGTGGGGGTGGGGAAGGGGGAACTGGCCCCACTCAGAAGGCCCCTTGGGTCCTGGTTTGGAGGGCTGTGCCTGGAGACCTAGTTTGCCCTTCAAGCTTATTGCATTGTAAGCCTGACAGCCAGGAGGAGGTGGTCCCCCAAGTTTCCTCTGTTCTTTTGAGGATACCCCTGCTGGCTTCCTGAGCCAGGAGAAGAGCCTCACCATAAGGAAAGACGTGAAAGAGTCCCTGGGCATCACGATTGGGGGCGGCCGGGAAGGCAAATACAGTGTGCCCGTCTACGTGACCAGCGTGCAGCCTGTGGGCTGTCTTTGCCGGGATAGCCGCATTCAGAGAGGTAACCAGGAGAAAGGAGGGGGTGGGGCAGGGGAGGGCATGGGAGGGCACTGCCCTTCAATTCCCAGGCTCATTTCTTTGGCTCTCAGGCCAACCAGCTCTTTCCCCTCTGGTAGCTTATCCTATCTGAGGCCTCAGCTAGAAAGGCAGAGAAGGCCAGAGCTTTTAAATCAAGAGGCCAGCATTCCCTAGCTATGTGACCTTGGGAGAGCGAATTGCCCTTTCTGATCTCAGCTTCCTACATCTGTCAAGTGAGGAGACTTGACCCAAGAAGCGAAAGTTGTCCCTCTGTAAATTCCACCCATTTCTGCTATCTCGGCCTTCTGGGGACAAACAGAGTCCTTCAGCTGCTGAAGAAGAGCATGGGCAAGCCACCCATGCCTCATCCCTCCCCCTCAGCCTGGAACCTTCTCTTCTTCAGCTGAAATATCCCCAGTTCCTTCAAGTATATTTGGGGGCAGGGGGAGGTCCTGGGAGAAGCTATGACCCATACATAGACAAGCGTGACACACAGTGGGGTGGAATAGGGACAAGGAAGAAACTAGCAGCCCAAAGATTCTGTGGCCATTAGGACACTGGCCAATCACCTCGGTATAGTTATCCCTTCCACATCGTGGGGGGGTTCGGGGCATGGTGCCCCCGCAATCTGGAAAATCCACATCAAATTACTTGGCCTTCCCTTCATACCAAAAAAGAAGGCTGAATTATTATGGTATTAAAAGATGAAATATATTGATATTATATAATACTATACATATTTTTAGGCATTTCTGAGTTTCAAACTTTTTCTGTGTTGTCCGGGGCCTTTGCACGACATCTGTGGCTTCCGCAAAACTCCCCCCAAATTCCCCTTTAATTTATGCCAACCCATAATGTAGTGAAACCACGATGGGCAAAGTGGCGATGTGGAAGGGATAACTGTACTCTGGACAACTCTCTAAGACCCCAAATTCTTAGTATCTGGTCTATAGTTGTCAAGAACATGGATTGGGAGGTTCTGGGTTCGAATCATAGCTCTGTACCTTATTCTATGTATCATCAAAACAGCCACTCTATTTTATGGGACTCCTATAAAATGAGTTTGGACTAAAAGATGTCAAAGCTGTGTTCACTTCTAAGCCCTATGAGATTAAAATTTTCCAGGTACAGGGGCTCACTCAATTTTCCAATGGGGCTAGTGCCCCAGTCATCTCCGTACACAGTGGCTTCCCCTGTTCTAGTCTTCCTCACCTCCACTCACCTACCCACTCACTCCTCCACTCTGCAGGTGACATTCTCCTAAGCATCAATGGCATAGACTTGACGTCACTCTCCTACCAAGAGGCAGTGGCAGTCCTCAAGTCCCAGACCGCCTCAACCATCATTGTCCTGAAAGCCTTGGACATCCTGATGCCACCTGTGAGCCTAGAGCCTTGGGCAGGTGGTCAAGAAGCACCCATGGAGTATGGTCCTAGCTGGTCTCCCCTCTGGCTATCGTGGCTGGGACTCCCCAGGTGAGAACAGGGCAGAACCTCTGCTGTCCTGGCTTTGCTTTCCCTTTCCCCCAAGGGGCCAGTCTTCGGGCTGGGGGTCCCACATGTCTTTGAATACTTCAGTTATTCATCCAAATGATCAGGCAAGGATGAAGAAATGTTCCCTTAGGGCTTCAGTAGACTGAGCCCAGTAGGTTGAGGTCCAAATCTTTGCTCCCTTGCTATATGCCTGGCACGGTGCCATACATCTCTGGACCTCAGTTTCACCACTGCTTTCACAATACAGTTATCTGCAAGCTTCTCAGGGGTGATGTACCAATGGAAACCACATGTCTTTGTCTCCCCGCTCATGAATCCAGAAAGTAGGGCCTATGATTTCAGAACTGGAAGAGTCCTAAGAGAGGCCTGATTAAAACTCTCCCATTTTACAGATAGGAAGACTGAGGCCCAGAACAGGGAAAGGGCTTACATAGTTTCTAAATTATATTAATTTTTTTTCCATTTAGCAAAAATTTATTTTCTCTTCCTCCCACCTCCCCCCGCCCAGAAAAAAGAGAATCTTTGTAATGGATATGTATAATTAAGCAAAACAAATTTCCACATTGGCCATGACCAAAAATTATGCTCCCTAAGTCTGTCACCTCTCAGTCAGGAGATGGGTAGCAGATTTCATTATGAGTCCTTTGGAATCATGTATGGTCCTTTGTTCATCAGAGTTCCTAAGTCTTTCAAAGGTTTTATCTTTATGGTACTGTTGTTATCGTAAAATCTCCTTGGTGCTGTTCACTTCAGTCTGCATCAGTTCATGCAAATCTTCCCAGGTTTCTCCAACTCCCTCATCATTTCTTACAGCACAAGAGAAGTCCATCACCTTTGTATACTGTGATTTGTTCAGCCATTCCTCCATTGATGGGCACCCCCTCAGTTTCCAATTCTATTACTACAAAAAGAGCTGCAATGAGTATTTTTGTACTTAGGGATTCCTTTTTTGTTTCTGCTTAGTGGCATTATTGTGGCTCAAAGGGTAGGCACAAGTTTAGCAACTTTGGACTTCTCAGATCATAGGATCATCACATGTTGGATCTAGGAGAAACCTGACAAACCAGCCTATCCAGCCTTGTCATTTTACAAAGGAAGAAACTGAGGCCCAGAAAGATGAAGTGACTTTGATGGGGTCACATGGGGATTTAGCCTAGGGGTTAGGAGTCATGAGATTTCGGCTGCCCCCAGTGATTATCCCTGTGTGGAGCATGTGTTGAGGAGGCCATTTCTCTGGGGCCATAAAACTGACTTTCCTTACAATAGCCTTTCGGGACTGGTCATAGTATTGTTCACCTCAGAGAAAACCGAAAGTGACAAAGGTAAAAAACGTGACCAGGATGACACAGCTTCTCAGTGGCAGAGCCAGAATAGGACCTTCTAGTCTGACTCCAAACCAATATATTGAGGGGCTGGGCCCATGCTTTCCTTCTATCCCATAGCTGGAGCATGACCCCAGTTTCCCTAGCTGTCAAATAGGCCAAGAATCCCTACTTTCTTCTGGAGTGACTTAATGTTTGGGAAATGTGCTGCTCCTGTCTGAAGCATTTTCATTCCCAGAAATCGAAGTCAGCACCATTCCTTGATGGAAGGAGAAGGGAGAAAGAAAAGGCAGACAAGAGAGAAAGGCAATAGAATATGGTGACAAATCTGTGGAATTTGGAGGACCCAAGTTCAAATCCCAGCTCTACCCCTTCCTTCCTGCATCACCTTGGGCCAGTCACATTCCTTCTCTGTAAAATGAAAAGATTGGCCTTAGTAACCTTCAAGGTATCTCCTGGTTCTATAATCTTACTGTTCTAGGTGGAAGAGGGCCAGGGCATTGCCTCAGAGACAGTGCCCAAGCTGGCAGGTGGGGGGTGGATGGGGTCCTTTGATACTATCCCATTCATTTTACAAAGGAGAAAACTGAGACCCGGAGGGGGGGCTGACTACCCCTCTGAGCCTGAATGAGCTCAAGCAGCAAAATGACCTCCCCAAGGCCACTCAGGCAGTACTTAGACCTAGGAGCCAGGGCTTCTCTATGTCCAGTGTTCATCTCCCTATGTCATGCTAAGGAGATATCAGGGGATACTTGAAAGTCAGGGAACAGAACTTTGGCCAACCAAAGTTGGCCAGGTTCTCTCTAACCTGATGTGTGACCTTGGGCAATACTAGTAATAACAAAAATTAAAACAGAGGCAACTAGCCTAGTGGAGAAGATAAGCGCAAGAGCCAGGAGGCCCTGGGTTCGAGTCACACCTCTGACCCATATGGATAGGGTGACCCTGGGCAGTCATAACTCTCAGAGCACGTGCCAGTCTGCATGGCGGAGGGAGCTTCCTCACTGGGATTGTCTCCCCCATTGTAATCCCAAAGCCAGACAAAAGCAAGAAGAACTGACTTTATATAGCACTTTAAGGTTTGAAAAGCCCTCTTCCTGTTACCTTGTTTGAACCTCACTGGACCCCTGTTAGGTAAGTACTAGGGTATTATCATCCCCATTTTGCAGGTAAGAAAACTAAGGCTTGGGGAAGCTTGTGATTTGCCCAGGGCCACACACACACACACCTAGCGTGTGTGTGTGTGTGTGTGTGTGTGTGTGTGTGAGAGAGAGAGAGAGAGAGAGAGAGAGAGAGAGAGAGACAGAGAGAGAGAGAGAGAGAGAGAGAGAGAGAGAGAGAGAGAGAGAGGAAGAAAGGGAGGGAAAGAGGGGGGAGGGAGAAAGAGAGAGAGAGAGAAGGAGAGAGAAAGAGAGGGAGAGAGAGAAGGGAGGGAAAGAGGGGGGAGGGAGAGGGAGAGGGAAAGGGAGGAGGGGTAAGATTTGAACTCAAGTCTTCCTGACTCCACATGCCACATTGCTTTCCTAGCCTCAGGGGGCCACATTTTCCTCAACTGTCAAACGATGGAGTTGCACAAGACAGTCTCTAATGACACTTTGAGGCCCAAAGGCCTTCATTTGAAGCTCTTTGCAGTCCAGGCCTTTGGTGAACCCTCATCAGCAGCTAGACAGCACCTAACCATGTACTGCTGGCCAGGGCCAGGGAATCTCAGCATGTAAGGAATAATGATGCCGTTTCTCTCTGTCTCATGGTCTCTCCCTCCTCAGTGCCCTCCATTTGTGCCAAGATGTTGTGTTGCATAAGAACACTGATGAGAGCTGGGGCTTCAGCATCGTAGGGGGCTTTGAGGCATCCAAAGGCAACCAACCATTCTTCATCAAGACCATTGTGCCTGGCACCCCAGCCTTCCGGGATCGAAGACTGAAGTAAGTATGTGGGGCCCCTCCCCAGGAACTCTTAACAACTTCTCTGCCTCCTACTGCTACTACTGCTGCTGGAAGGCAGGGTCTCATCACCTGTGGCCTCGTCTATTCCCAGGGCCTCTTCATTTGTTGCCCAGTCTCAGGTCTGACCATGTTACTCCCCTGCTCAAGAATTTCCAATGGCTCCCTCTTGTCTCTAGGATCAAATACAAAACTCCAGTGTTTGGCACGTAAGGACCTTCACAGCAGGGTTCCAATCTACTTTTCTTTTTTTCTTTTGTACTTGAAAAAAATGTATTTTTATTCTGAACTTACACGCCAAAAAAAAAACATTTCCATACATGTAGAGAACACAAAAAGAGGATTCTCTATGAAACTGTGAATCTGCTTTTCATACCACTTGCTTTGGAAAAAAAGTCGACAGTAAATTCCACATTACTTTTAAAACTGCCTTGCTTG